>NC_085871.1:43907989-43937989 GCF_034702125.1 Engraulis encrasicolus | reverse complement strand
TTTTCACCTGTAGGTGAGAGCGCATTAATTTATCTCCTAGGCTGGGTGCACTCTTTAAAGACACCATGGGTGGTTCTGGGAACACCTCACGTAGTTGCGCATCACTTTCAATAATGGACCAATTGTTCTTAATAATTTGCCTGATCCGCGTCGCTTGTGTACTATATGTCGTAACAAAAAAAGGGCTGCTGGTGGCGATGATGTTTCTTTTTGGTCAATAACGTGTTGCGTTGAAGGGAGCGCGCTTCACTGTATGCGTTTTGGATGGCTTTAGGGTGATAGGCTCTATCACTGAATCTTTTCTCCATCAGCTCGGCCTGCTCGTGAAAATCATTTTCGAAATCACAGATACGCCTAATCTCTGGAATTGGCCGTGTGGAATATTTCTAATGAGATGCGGGGGATGGAATGAATCCGCTCTCAGAATGGTGTTCCGAGAGGTCGCCTTTCTGAATAAGGTGGTGTGCAGCTGTCCCTCCGCGTCTTTATATATCGTCAAATCCAGAAAGTGAATATTAGTTAATGAATATTCCAAGGAAGCCACCCAAAACGCATACAGTGAAGCGCGCTCCCTACAACGCAACACGTTATTGACCAAAAACAAACATCATCGCCAGCAGCAGTCCCGTCCTTTTTTTGTTACGACAGTTCATAGATGTATGAACTGCCCCCACTGTCCAAATGTTACACAAGACAAATCTTTTGTGGATACTAAAACCACGAATGAATATGGACAGAGAGATTTCATTAATTGCAATTCTACATTTGTCATATACCGCCTAACTTGTCCTCGCGCTGAAGGGTTCTTTTATATCGGGCGCACAAAAAGGCGCATGCGAGATAGGCTAGCAGAACATAAATATGGTATCAGAGTGGGCAATTTTGACTATCCCATGGCGAAACATATGAATACCATGGTAAAAATGATTCTCTGCTGCGCATACAGGGCGTCGAGCATATCAAACCTCTTCCGAGGGGTGGGGACAGGCTAAAAAGACTTAGGCCTAATCAGAGGCAGACTTTTTGGATACACCAACTGGATGCCATGCGCTATACTGGTCTAAATGAGGATATTGATTTTACTTGTTTTTTGTGATTTTTATTTGTACTTCTGGTCATTTTTTCTGTGGCATCACTTTTTAATCTTTGTTTTCTATGGTGTGCGCAAATGTGTGTAGTGCGTAATGGGTCACATGTGGTGATGTCACTATTTAAGGGAGGCCTTTCTTTTCAATGATGAAGACCTGGTGAGGTCGAAACATGTCGGCTTTTTAATGTAACCCCAGCCCAGTACCATTAAAGGCTTTTTAATGTAACTTATCGTTTGGGCACCTTATTTTGGAGTGCCTGGATGAACTCTTCTCTCTACATGAACTGATCCCCGATATCCAAGAGCACCCAAAAGCTTAAATGAACAGACTGAAGACTGCTTGAGCTTCCAGCCACCTGTGTGCCTTTCATTGCCAAAATAATGTTCTGACTTTTATCTAAATTATTTGGTGATATCCCTCACAACAGTGCAACAGCACATAGGCCTAATGGCGGGAGTTTTTCCCTCAGCACGTAATGAAAGCTAATCGGACGTCTAATGACAGGTGGTGCTGACGGACAGCGCACGAGGGAAAGAAGTTGCAAACTTGATCGTGTTCGGTTTCGTCAGTCCAGCGGAACACTTCTGGCTCTAGAAAATGAATCTGTATTGCAACAAATCTAGTTAGGCCTAGGTCTATATAGGCTATCCAAGATATTTAATTTAGATATTTAATTTAGTTTTCACCACCTCGTGAAGTGTTTAGACCTGGCCTATTTAATGTCGCTGTAAATTGGTGTAATGTAGCAGAAAGTGCGAGACATTCGTTGGACTCGTTGCACGCAACAAGTTGTGAAATTATTTCTTAACGGTTTTAACCGCATCATTCGCGACTCTCGAGCAGTTTGAGAACTGAGAAGAATGAGAGAGAGAGAGGGCAGTGACTATACCATGTCACTGAGACTATGTATGTGTGCTGCGCCTACTGAATCCAAGTGCAGAAAAAACATATCCATATAGATTATTACATAATGCACCATCTTATTACATTTCCATCAAAAAAAAAAAGTTCCGGCCGCATTCCGTAATAAATTTCGCATTTTGTAATAATTTATTACAAGATAAGAAAAAAGTTATTACGAAATGCGTTCAAGAAATGTATTACGAAATGCGTAAATTATTACACAATGCGGCGATTGTCACCACATTATGTAATAATTTGTTACATTATTACATATTGCACCGTTATTACATAATGCGGCGTTACAAGGTGCCAGTGTCAAGCCCTGATGTACACACGTCCAGGACTCTAAACACCAGGAAACTGTCCAAATACTGGTGAAATTTCAGTTTGGCTGATAGAATAGATCAACTTGGCCCTGCCTTGGCCAACCGGTAGGGCACTCGTCTCCCATGTGGCTGACCCTGGTTCGATTCCCGGCCCGGGTCGTTTGCCGACCTCTCCCTGTCTCTCTCCCCATTCGCTTCCTGTCCACCTCTCTAATTGTCCTGTCAAATAAAGTTTAAAAAAACACAACAAAATCAAAACAATAAAATAAAGAAATAAATGATCATCAGCCAACCGGCCAAAATGCTGGTAAAATTTCAGTTTGGCTGGTAGAATAGATCAACTTACTAGCCACTTTGACCCATTAGTGAGTGTGTGTTTGGCTAGTAAGGCTATCATCCACTTGCCATTTTGGCAGGTGAAAAGGGCTCATTTAGAGCCCCGCACACCAGAAACTCTAGATTAGTAATCTAATTTCGTCACCCTGTATTTATACCGAGTAATGATAATAAAGTTGAGCCTAATCTAATCTAATATTGTACCAGGTATGATAATGTACTGTGTAGTGATGTTAGCAACAGCCCCCTACACACACACACACACTCACTCTCTCTCTCTCTCTCTCTCTCTCTCTCTCTCTCTCTCTCTCACACACACACACACACACACACACACACACACACACACACACACACACACACCCACACACACACACACACACACACACAAAACATTTGTCTTGATTCCACTTGGTTCTCTAGTGCTGGCTAGGATGCAGGGGGAGGGCAGACGGGGCCTTGGTATTACAGTAGCCTACAGTACATAAGCTTTTTATATATCTTCACCGTCATCTCTCTCTCTCTCTCTCTCTCTCTCTCTCTCTCTCTCTCTCTCTCTCTCTCTCTCTCTCTCTCTCTGTCATGGCCTATTTCCCATCTCAGACCAGTATCTTTAACAGGCTTCAACCTGGCATACCATCTGCCATCTGTATATCAACACACACACACACACACACACACACACACACACACACACACACACACACACACACACACACACACACACACACACACACACACACACACACACACACACACACATGTATGCACACACACATATGCACACACATACATACGTACATACGGGCACGCACACACACTTGCATACTGTGTGTGTGTGTGTGTGTGCGCTAGACATGTTCTACAGTATTATAGCGTGAAGAATGCATGCATGTATAGGCCTACGAATGTGCCTATATATTTGATGAAGATGTATGTGTGTGTGTGTGTGTGTGTGTGTGTGTGTGTATGTGTGTGCTGTATCTATCTTCCTCTCCTCTCATCTGGACCTCTTGTGAGGTGACCCAAACGTACCCCCACTTTGCAATGCGAGCGAACATAATGGAGACGCTAACCTCTTGTGATTGCGATTGAACATGCCCCTGTGTCGTGTCGTGTCGAGGCAGCGTAGCGAACATGCCCTTTCCCACGCAGGCTTGACGTGACGCCTCCCACTGCTTTTAAAAGAAAGCTCTCCTAGACAGTGTTGCCAGATTGGGCGGTTACCCGCTCCAAATTGGGCTACTTGGGATGGCCGTGTGGGTAAAAACGGGGAAAATTGGCCATTTGGAGGTTTTTTTCGGCCGTTTTGGCCATTTAATTTGTTGAAATTGGGCGGAATTTAGCGCATTTAGGCGGTTTTTGAGAACCTTTTGGGCGGGATTTGATCACACACATCTGGCAACACTGCCCCTAGAAAATGGACATCAATTATTTACCTGTCGGCCGAGTGCGCCATGTGATTCACCCTTTCTTTCTCTACTCTTCTCTTCTTTCTCTCGCTCTCTTTCCCCTTCTGTGATTTTGCCCTCTCCTCCTTTTTCATATTTTATATGCCCTGTCTGTTTTAAACCTCTCTTCTCTTCTCTTCTGCTCACGCTCTATCGCTCTTCTCTCCTTTTCCCACCTGCTCTCGCTTGTGCTCTTACACACAGAGACACACAGAGGCACAGGCAAAGGCACACACACACTCACTCCATTTATTTTTCTCTCTCTCTCTCTCTTTCTCTCTCTCTCTCTCTCTATATATATATATATAGAGGAAAATATTAAAACAAATTCCAATCAGGGTTTAGGGCACTGAAACCAAAATAACAAATAAAGACCAGAAAAACTTGTTCATGCTTTTGTTACAAGTACACTAAATTACTGTAATGCTGTTGAGCATATCACTCCTGTTCTGGCACCTGTTAAAGCTTACGTTTGGCACAAAAGTGCTTGTGAACCGCCCGTGTTCATACCGGGCTCTGAAATTTTTCAGCACGTGACTCTGTTATCCGGATGAACCTAGTCAGGGCCGACCCGAGGCATAAGGGAACTATGTACGTAAAGGCTTGGGCCGACCCTGAACCTACTGACGGCCACGGTGTTGCCACCGTTCGCGGAGAAGAACCACATTTTCGGTTCGCGAACAAACGCTAAGATCTGTGGCATGAACGACGGCCAGTTCGTGATTAGATTCGGGAACAGGCACCGGCACGGTTCTCAGTCAGCCTGAATGCGCCTCTTGGACAGTGTTGCCAGATTGGGCGGGTGCCTGCCCAATTGGGCTACTTGGGATGAGCGTCGGCGGGTAAAAACGGGAAAAATTGGCCATTTGGCTTTTTTTTCTGCCGTTTTGGGCCCATAGAAGTCAATGTAATTTGTTGAATTTGGGCGGAATTTAGCGCATTTTGCCGTTTTTTGATAACCTTTTGGGCGGGATTTGATCAGACACATGCTGTCAGACATGCCCCTGCCCTGGCCCTGCCGTGGTCATCCGGTAGGGCACTCACCTGCCATGCGGCTGACCCGGGTTTGATTCACGGGCCGGGTCCTTTGCCGACCCCTCCCCGTCTCTCTCCCCATTCGCTTCCTGTCTACCTCTCGTACTGTCCTGTCCATAATAAAGTCTAAAAGACCAAAAAAATATCTTTAGAAAAAAAAAGACATGCCCCTGCCCAAGCTCCCAGATCTGCTGATGCTAAGCTGCCTGCTGAGGATTCCTACACCCCCCCCACCACCAACAACAAATTAGATTGGAGAAGCCGCCTTCGAAACTTCACCCTTGCCTATTCTTAAGGGCCGTACACACACGTCGCTGCTAGTTACTCACTCAGCAAATTAACTCAATAGAATGTCAATGTGTTCCAGCGAGACTAGCAGGCGAGTACTGTACAAGCGATGCGATGTGGGTGGATCCCGAGTTGAAAATATTTTATCTTCGAGCGAGGCGAGTAAGCGAGTAACCAATTGGAAGGCAGAGTTCGGTACTTCTCGCCTGTTCATTGGCAGCTAAAGCCGCGGGAACTTTCAGCGAACGTTCCATGAAAGAGAGACGAGTAGGCGAGCCAGCGAGAAGCTAGTAAATAGCAACAATGTGTGTGTACAGCCCTTTAGCTGCTCAGGCCCCACAGTGACCGTCTGACCCCTCACCCTCCACCTCACAATCGCCCTGCTGCCCCTCCCCCAACCAGTGTTGGGCTACTTGGGATGGCCGTCTGTGGGTAAAAACGGGGGAAAATTGGCCATTTGGCGTTTTTTTTAAGCCCATAAAAGTCAATGTAAATTGTTCAAATTGGGCGGAATTTAGCAAATTTTGGCGTTTTTGGAGAACCTTTTGGGCGGAATTTGATCAGACACATCTGGCAACACTGCCCCCAACCATAAGCAATGGGCAGCATGAATTCTGGAAATACACTAACTAAATATTCCACAGTGCACATTTAAGGTTCACATGTACGCGACTAATAAATGCCCAACTGTCTGCATAAGTGACAAGACATGTGATAAGCAAAATCAATCAATTGTTAGGCGTGTATTCAAATATGTGATGTTCAAATAAGGCTTTACTATTGATATTACCGTAAAATTAAGTAACCTGACAAGCCAGGCTATATGTGAGATTTATTTGAATATTTACTCTGGGCCCTATCAACGAGACATTGGAAGATTGTTGATTTGTTGACAACCTGTTGTTTTTCAAACTGTGTCTGTGCCTATTGGCCAACGTTTTGTCGTCACTCCCTCAAAACCCTGTCCACATTGCATCCAAAGATTCAAAACAAAACAAATCAAACCGGGGCCTGGCTACATTGTCTGAGGCTAGACCCACTCGCAGGCGAAAATAATTTTGGCCGCTGGCGGGTGGGGCTAGTTTACTGGGCTAGTGATTAGGACCTATAGGAGGCCCTTAACACATGGTTTATAAAAGTCACTTATGCAGACAGTCAGTTATGTATTAGTAGCTACTGTACATGTGAACCCTATTCTAAAGTGTTAGCCATACTTTAACATGAAATATAAGCACTGCATTCACTGTATGGTGTGTTTGCCAAAGAATTCCAAGTGCATGCTTCTGTGTGTTCAGAGCTCGTGGAATGGCCAACCTTTGATGGTGTGTGTGTGTGTGTGTGTGTGTTTGTCACTTTGTCCTCTATTTTCCAGGCAATTACACATTTTTACTTTTTTACTGTATTTTTTCACATACTGTATGCTTTTAAGCTTATTGACAACAGTGAGGCATGGTTGTGGAGGAGGGAGTGTTTGTGTGTACGTGTGTGTGTGCGTGCGTGCATGTATTACCGTGAATAGTTTACTTTTGATGGTCACGATGTGTTTGCATATGTACAGCATTGCAACAGTCAAGGTCTCAGAGTTTCCCACTCTGCCATTCAGAAAAACAAGCCTTCTCATATCCCGCCAAAACACCCACCCACACACTCGTATAAAAACACGTACAGGACACATTCACTCAAACACACACACTCAAACACACACACTCTAAAACACACACACTCAAACACACACACACACACACACACACACACACACACACACACACACACACACACACACACACACACACACACACACACACACACACACACACAGCACGGCATGACTCAACTCTCAATCCCCAAAGCATTGCTACACCAGCAAACCAAGTTCAATCCCGGCCTGGGTCCATTGCTGGCCCTTCCCCGTCTCTGGGTGCGTTCCAATATGCTACCTCGCTTCCACCACTTGTCCTTGTGGCCTCGTACCAGGAAGTAATATGTCATGATGACATCACTGACAACAGCATTATATTTCAATATCTTGCAAAAGCTCAATTGTAAAGTCTTTTTCTCGTCTGCAATTGAGATGGTGAATGAAAAACAGTCCCCCAAAAGTTGTTGTGGCTAGACTGACAGCTGGGAAACTTTATTGTTTTCTCCACGGAGGAGGGGCCAGCACAGAAGAAAAGGGGCTTGGAATGATTTGGCCTGCCCTTAGAGACCTTTGTGCTCATGCTCGGGCCTTATGAAAAGAGATCATAGGCTATGTTTACATACGTTTTTAAGTCCGAATTAATGATTCAGAATTAAATAGTTCTGTCAAGTCAAGTCAAGTCAATTTAATTCCGAATGGTGAAGTGTTTACATGACGTTTTCAAAGCTTTATTCAGAATTTAATTAAAATTCTTAATCAAATGTCTCATGTAAATGAGGCCATACATACATACACGTACAAAGAATCATACACAAGTTTTACAAGTTTCTTATTCAAGATTCAAGATTATTTTAATAGTCCCGAAGGAACTTTGTCTTGGACATACATAGCTGCCACATACACACAACATACACATGACGCCAAAAAACAAAAACAACAATAAACACACACATAGGCTACATAGAAACACTCAAGTGCATATCCACCACAGCCCACCACCCACATGGCATTACAGGATGGTAGTTGTTAATGACCTGCTGTGTTCAGTAGGTTAACAGAAACAGGGACAAAAGAAAACCTATACCTATTCAAAAACCTTTTCTTGTTTTTAACTGGTACTCTGAATAGCCTGCCAGAGGGTAGCAGCTCATATTCTGGGTACAGAACATGTGATGGATCCTCAATTATTTTCCTAGCATTCCTAACTACAGACTCTTCATATATTGCTTGGAGGGTGGGGTAGTCCCTTATGAATTCTTAAAGATTTTTACATGACAGTGAAGACAGATAGCCAATTTTGGTAAATGTACTCCTGACAGTGCCCCCTTGTCTCATACAGAATTACTAGTGAAGTGAAGTGAAAGCCCAACTGGGAAACTCCAACTCCCATTGTCATTGTGACACAGCACTCCACAGCACACAGGTGTTCACTGCACACTGCACACAACAAAATTGCATTTATGCCTCATCCGTGCAAGGGGGCCGCCCTCAATGGCGCCCCCAAGGCAGCAGTGCGGCGGGACGGTACCATGCTCAGGGCACCTCAGTCATGGAGGAGGATGGGGAAGAGCACTGGTTAATTACTCCCCCCACCAACCTGGTGGAATGGGAGTCGAACCGGCAACCTTTGGGCTGCAAGTCTGACGCCCTAACCGCTTACCCATGACTGACTTTACTAGGTGAAACTAGTATGAATAAAGTACAAATTGTACATGGCATTTACAGATGATGTGTATGATATAATTACTTTCTTTGTATGCTTCATATCATTTTTGTTCATATAATCATTGTTCATACTTTATTATTCGATTGTATATTATTTAATTTTTAATGTCAGGGACTACAGATGAAAACTAGCCCAAGGCTAAATCTGGTGTAATGCATGGAATGGAAACATTTATGTCTTAATTGTACATGGTCCTAATAAACTTGATTGATTGATTGATTGATTGATTGATTGATTGATTGATTGATTGATTGATAATAATTCTGTATGAGAAAACACCAAAGGGGCCACTTTCAGGAGTAAATCATACATGGCATATATATTTTATGTAAATAATTCTTATAATTTCTTAATCATTCTTTTCCTTGTGGATGGGACCTGTGATGTCCTAGGCCTGGTGGGCACATGTAGGCCCTATGCCTCTTTTCCACTGGCGGTTTCCTAGCCTATAGCTCGACAAAGCGCGTCTCAGCTGCCACTTTTTGCTTTCGAATAGGCACGACACAGCTCAATCGTAAAGCAGTGTCGAGCTGTAGGCCTACCTGAAAACCGGCAAGAAAAGAGGCATTAGTAATCCACCCCTGGGGTTACTGAGTTGGAGGATTTTATGTCCTTTTTTATGTTCTTCTTGTCCGACAGTGAGAATGTTTTGGAACTGTTCTTATGCTGATAAATACTGGCGAGTGTATTTCCAGGTTTCCAGGTTTTAGTAAAGCCAACCCATGGGCTCTCTGATCGGGGACATTTCCCATAGTGACAAATTACTTAGTTGTTGGAAAGGGGGTGGAATTACGCACAGTATATGTACTGTCAGTCAATTATTGATCTCTACAATGTTATTTTAATTTATTTTTCTTATGATTCAATCACATTTTAGCAGGGTTTTTAATTTCTGAACCCAGAATGAACAAAATTCAGACCTACTGTACTTTGCTATCTCTGTAAAAAAAAAATATATCAGTGATAAGTCATGATAACTTATACAATTAAATTAACTTGGAATTCTGAGGCAGCTGGTGTTTTTTTACAGTGATGCCAAGACTGAGGCATGAAACCAAGCTCTCCATGAAGATATGGGTCAGTCGGCCGAGTAACCAACTGAGATTTTAACTTCTACCTTTTCAGTCTCTCGCCTTGACTAGTGCTAGAACACGTCTGTATATCTCTCACCAGCCTCTTTTTAGCCGGGTTGAAATACCTGTCTCCAGGGTGCGATTTATAGGGGGGGATAGGGGGGATTGTCCCCTCTTCTGGTTTTGATATCTCAACTTTTTGTACATGAATTTAATCACAGTTTAATGCAATTCCATTGATATTGCTTAAAATCTGAAACATATCCCCCCTTCTGGTTTTCCGACAAATCGCACCCTGCCTGTCTCTCCTCTATTCACTCGCATGTCCATGGTTACGTGTTTACAAAGGTCTCCTTGGTAACAAGGTCAGCTGGGGTAAGGCCAGATGAGGGGAGGTGAGAAGCTTCGTTTCGTGAGGATGTCCTCTTAGACCAGATCAGCTTACCCGACCTTTAGGTCAGCCTGGCCATCTAGGAACAAACTCCACTCATGACACACACACACACACACACACACACACACACACACACACACACACACACACACACACACACACACACACACACACACACACACACACACACACACACACACAGACAGACAGACAGAGACACACACAGACACACACACACACACACACACACAAACTCCAGTCATCATGACACACACACCCATGCGAAACACACACAAAAAAACAGGAGCAAGACAAGACAGACCCCCCCCCCCCACACACACACACACACATACATACATACAACCAATAATTTAGTACAATACTGCTTTGCTATACTTTGTTAAGTTCTATACCATTGCTGTTACTATGTCTACTAGTAACCCTATAGTAACTGCTATTGCTACTACTACTACATCTTCTACGACTATCTTACTAAGCGACACTAATAGAAATGATACTAGCAAGGTCAACCGTCAGATGGAGAAACAGACGGACAGACGGAATGACCGACAGTATCGTGCTGAGTCGCTTATCTGCTAATAGGCACACGGTAGCACAGGCGGACTTTCCATTAGGCAAACCTAGGTAATGGCCTGATAGGGCCCCAACCAAATCTGCCTTCCATAGGGGCCCCAACTGTCACATCAGTCCCAGGGGAACACACAAAAAAGTAGGCTTGATCTTAATGTATCACTTATGTTAAGTAATCGAAGATATACATTTTATGTCTATATAATGACCTTTGAGGGCCCCATGTATACATTTTGCCTGGGGCCCGAAAATGTCTAGATCCGCCACTGCACGGTAGGCATGTTCAGGCTGAAAGAGAACTGTGCTGGTGCCCATTCTCGCACCTAATTTCAGACCGACTGATATGTACACGTCATAAATCTGTCCGATTGGGAAGGGGAAAATTGGTTTGCAATGTGAATGGAAAAATACTTGTTTTTTCTCTGCAGACCGTGACGACAATGTAGACATTGGTCGACAGGCTCTTCCGGGAAACATATGGTCAAGCATACACAATACATTGTGAATGTGGGTGGTTCGCAGTGACTGTAAGTACTTTGGTTTGGTTTTGGTTCGGTGCACCAGCAACGTTTTGGCCACCCTGAAAATAGTAACTGAGAACAACATCAGTCTGTATGTCACAAAGCTAGATGTCACAAAGTTTAGTAGATGCAGTACAGCATTGCTTGTCACTGCTTTTCTTAACATCGTTTTTAACATTGAGTTCCATGAGTAAAAAAGTAAAATAAAGTGCCAAAAAGCGAAGTTTAAAGTCAAAGTTTGTGGGGCCCTCACAAACACATCTACTCCATAGAACTCTCGACCAGGAGAGCATTGCAGGCAGTGTTGCCAGATTGGGCGGTTACCTGCCCAATTAGGCTACTTGAGATGGCCGTCTGTGGGTAAAAATGGAAAAAAACAATTGGCCATTTGACTGTTTTTTTCTGCAGTTTTGTGCCGTTAGAAATCAATGCAATTTGTTGAAATTGGGCGGAACTTAGCGCATTTTGGCGTTTTTTTGAGAACCTTTTGGACGGGATTTGATCAGACACATCTGGCAACGCTGTCCACGTGTCTCCCTCCTGGTCACATTCCTCAGTTGGAGGCGACAGAGTGGTGGGTGTGAAAAAGATCCTGTGGCTGCAAGTGTGTAATTACACTAAAACAATTCACCTTACAATTTAAGGAGTCAATGGTTGCAACAACACACTCTTCACTAGCCCATGAAAAATGTAGCCTACATTGCCTAGTATTTCACAGGCGTGGTGGTGGAGAGAAAGGAGGGACGGGTGGATTATAATGGATTATAAACAACATAATAGCTGGCTAAACAAAAAAATGGCGTGTCAAAAATGCTCCAGCAGTTTACGACTCTCCTGGCAAGGTGCTAGTTTGCGAATATAAATGGAGTTGCAAAACACACACCGGAAAAGGAGGTGCTGGCAACCAGTAAAACACTTGCAAGAGGAGAGAAGTGTGCTGCACACTCCCGAGTTGCACAAATAAGTCTTTAATGTTAATTTGTGCAATTCGGCAGAGGTGTCAAAAGTAAAAGTAAAAAAAAGAAACACAGTTTCCTTCCAACACGAGTAACACATCTGAGTAACTAGTATACACGTGTACTTGTCTTACGATGAGCTAACTCTGCACTGGTTGGATCAAGTTTGTGGTGGGTCCTTGTTAGGCTTTCAGTGTTTTTCAGTAATAACACAGTCTATCTATCTCATTAGGTACAATGGAGTAAATGGTGTAACAGCTATGTAATGCCAGGTGCTAGCCGCATTGGGCTCCCGGGCCTTAGTTTGGGGACCCCTGCTCTAGTGGACTGCATTTTTTTTTCCATTTCTTCCAACTAGCTCTGAGACTTGGCCAGATGGTGTGAAGTATACATGAATATACTGTATATATAGAAAATATTAATCAATGTTTTTTTCAGACAGAAAAAAAAAACGTTTTCATGGTATGGGATCTGCATTTTCATCGTTTTTTGATTAGTCCTATATAGGATCTGCATTGACATCATTGGTCCACCGGTGACCTATAGGTCAACATTGACAGTTTGCATGCACATTTGAACTATGATGGGAATTTGTTTGTGAAATTTATAAATATGTGTATTAAATGTGTGCATGCACAATTTCAGTCCATTTTAAAAATAGATATTGAGTTTGGCCCACAGCTTCGTTCCAGATTTTGTTTTTGGCTAGCCTCTCGGTCAATTTGAGTTTGATAACCCCTGGAGTATGGTCAAGGAGAGCATAGTGTAGAGGAGGAGAGAGCGAGAGAGAGAGAGACAGTGAGAGGATGAGCTAGCTGATTGAGTAGTGCTGTTTGTCAACCACACACACAGATAACAGATTAAGTGTTTCTCAGAAAGAGAGCTATGTGATTGTTGTCTCTAAACCACACACGGAGCTAAGTAATTACGTCTTTTTTTTAATCACACATGGGCACGTGTATGTTTTTTGGTAATCCTTCACATTTCCTGGAAATAAGGGTTCAGTCCTGGTTATCAAGTGGGGGATGATAAGACACCAATCCCTGTTGGGCATGGAGCAGTGTGTGTGTATGGGTGTGTGTGTGTCACAGTGTGTGTGTGTGTGTGTGTGTGTGTGTGTGTGTGTGTGTGTGTGTGTGTGTGTGTGTGTGTGTGTGTGTGTGTGTGTGTGTGTGTGTGCGCAAGAGAGAGAGAGAGAGAGAGAGAGAGAGAGAGAGAGAGAGAGAGAGAGAGAAAACAGACAGAGACAGCAATTCAGGACAGACCAGTTATAACAGTGCTGACAGGGAGGATGAATCCACTTAGTTTTAGAAACCTCACTTGTTGTTTAGCAGTACAAATGTCCTTCCTTATCCCCCTTGTTTCTACATTGTTCAGATGCATGGAATTGTATACAGTGGAAAAAGTAGAAGTCTGCACACTGTAGCTCCACTGTAAGGGAAGGCAAGGCAAGGCAAGTTTATTTATATAGCGCATTTCATACACAGGTGCAACTCAATGTGCTTCACAAAGTTAACAGGTGTAAAAGAAAGGAAACAGGGAAGAAAGAAGGAAATAAATTAGAGTCAAAAAACATTTAAAACATTAAGATAAAACATAAGTAGCACATGCCTGATGAAGACCCTGTTGGGTCGAAACGATGTATGACCTAAATAATACATTTCAAAGTGGAGCTACAGGGTGATTTCTACTCTTTTCCACTATCAAATGTGCCTTTGTCCTGCACCTGGCCTCATAGAGGTGGGATGTGCATACTCTTACTCTTATGGAATTGTACATATGATATTCAGAGTGGTGATGACCCATTCATCAAGCACAGAATTTGAGGAGTCATGATCAGTGAACAAATGGGTAAACTGGAAGAGACTTCAAAAGTGGAGAAGACTAGACTTGCTCACACTATCGCCTACATAAAAAACATTTAAAAATATGAATGAATGAATGAACTCATTCATAAACTGGAAGAGGACAATGCAACGAGACGACTGAATAATACAAGCACTGGACGATGTCAATTAAACGTGGCGTCGAAGAGTACAACTGTGCATTTTTTAAGCTTGTTTGCCCCATTCAGTAATTATTAACATAGTTCATTAGCAGTTCATTAACATGAACAATTCCATGTAACACACAGCTTAATGTTTTCTGTATTCTTGGCAGTGGCCCTGTGCAGGACTAAGGTTTTGAAAGCCCTACGCAGAACTGGTCAGGAGACCCCCCAATTCATGATCAAATAATAATATGAATGCGTTTTTCAGTCAATCTCAATTGAGGAGGCCCTAATTTTGGAGGCAAAGTGGTTGAGTGCTAAGTGCTCTGCTTACTCTGCTTATGCCTAATTTGTTTGCCCCATTCAGTAATTATTAGCGGAGTTCATTAACATTAACAGTTCCATGTAACATAGGCCTAGAGCTAAATGTTTCCTGCGTTCTTGGCAATACATGGGTTCTAAATTTTTGTTTTCTCCTGGCTGTGTGACACTAGCCACGCACAACTCAACCTCTGATTGTTATGCCTTGCAGCGACCCTGGCCCAGCGTGACCTAGGTCAACAACAGGGCCATGGGTCGATTCAGGACACTTTCCAATGAGGTGACCAGGGGTCATCTGAGGTGGGCTAGGCTAAGGAAAAGACTTGCAGTGACCTGCTCCATGTGCTAAGCCACATGACATGCCACCCTCATAGTGGTGTCAACAATGATTGATTCGGCGATGCAATCCAATGCGGGGCATGGATGATCCAGAATCGATCCGGCAAGTTCCAGAATCGATCCGGCAATTTTTTTAAGTTTCAATTACTTCCATGGATATTTCGGGAGCAAATGAATGTTAAATTAAATAAAACCACTTAAACATTTGCTTTGCTTTCAGTAGAAATGTAATTGCATTGCAGTGATCGGATCGCAGAGAATCGAATCGCTACCTCCCGAATCGTGATCGGATCGGATCGTGAGGGCAGTGCCGATCCACACCACTACACCCTCATAGTCTTGGTTTCACCGGCTCAGCAGTCTTGAGCTTGTTTCGTGCCTACTGTAGCCATGCAGCCTCATTATGGGTCAGCTACAAAAAAGAAACATTGCGCAAACTCCAAGTGGCATATAATGACTGTCTGAGGATACTGCTGAAAAAGCCCAGGAGTTGCAGTGCTAGTAAACTATATTGTGATTCAGGACTTTGTAGGCCTACTTTACAGGCTCTCTTGAGGAAACTAATGTTTAAGTTCATGTGCCGTGTGGATAAGTCTAAAAACTGTATTATAGTACTTCTCACAAGCTCCAGACACAGCTCTATCCGATATCAATCATATATGTGGAAGCATTGGTATGGCTGCTTTTACAGACCGTCATGACAGATATGTATTCTTGGGCATTATTGCTTGTATTTGTTTTTTTTTCTTCCTTTTCTTTTCCTGCCTATTTTATTGTTTTTATGTATACTATGTTGTGTGTCTGCCTATTGGGCCGAGAGCCTGTAATAAAGTTCATATAGTATTTCTTATTTCTGTAGGGTAATAAAAGCCAATCTTTTTCAATTGACTTCTGTTCTATTATTTACTCTTTTTGTTTGGTGGAGAGAGAGAGAGAGAGAGAGAGAGAGAGAGAGAGAGAGAGAGAGAGAGAGAGAGAGAATGTATTGTCCTTTTGGAAAATTGCTCTGTACCATTTAGAGTAGGCCTACATCTGATACAGTCAGCTGCAAGATGAGTATCTTAGCGTTTAAATGCAACCTATCTCTTTTTATGTGCTTCAGAGCCTGAGATATTTAGGGTTTTATAGCCTCCTGACAGTACCTTTTCCCAAAAAGGGTTAAGCATTTAGCACCCCTTTCGGCAGGTGCTTCCAGGCATCAATGGGTTAATTGTTGTTACTGGGGAACGTAAAAGTGCAAAAAAAAAACATTTCTGTGAATGGGAGTCAGTGGGAGGGAGGTCGTGCCACAAGGATGGCAAAACATGTGCGTGTTTGTGTGTGTGTATGAGGTGAGGGGAGGACAGGCCAGTGATGCCAGATGAGGCTGATGATTTCCAGCCCCAAAAAATGCTCAAAACCCGCCTAGAGGCACAAAATCCCGCCCAAATCTATTGATTTCTATGGCAAAAATTGGGCGGGTTTTTCTGCTAAATGCCATTTTTACCCGCACACGGCCATCCTAAGCAGCCCCAATTGGGTGGGAAACAGTCCAATCTGGCAACACTGGGACAGGCACGGCACCGGTATTGGAGTTGTTGTCCGTGTAGAAATGCGTAAGCATGACGGCAAACACGGGCCAGAGCTGGCGGCGCTCCAAACAAGATAACAAACTTAACAGAGGCCAGTGTTGCCAGATGTGTCTGATCAAATCCCGCCCAAAAGGTTCTGAGAAACCGCCAAAATAAGGTAAATTCCGCCCGATTTCAACAAATTACATTGATTTCTATGGGTGCAAGACTGCAGTAAACACCGCCAAATGGCCATTTTTTCCCATTTTTACCCGCAGATGCCCCTCCCAAGTAGCCCAATCTGGCAACACTGACAGAGACGCTTATCAGGTAAACACACATGAGGGGAAGAGGGAGAGAGTAAAACTCTCTGATGCCCATATCCAGGGTTTGTCAGACAACCAGAAGGGGGGATATGTTTCAGATTTTAAGAGATATCAATGGAATTACATCAAAGTGTGACTAAAATCGTGTATAAAAAGTGGAGATATTAAAACCAGAAGGGAGGACAATCCCTCCCACTCCCCCCTACAAATCGCACCCTGCCAACACACAGGAGGGGAGAGAGAGTAAAGTTCTCTGATTCCTGTATCCATGTGCGGAGCTATAGCGGGGGGCAAGCAGGGCATTTGCCCCGGGGCCCAGGTCCCTCCCGTATTGGTAGTGGGGGCCCTGTTGTGACCTTGGCAGGCAGTATGGGGGCCCTATCAGTGTTTTGCACTGGGGCCCTGTGTGTAATTGTTCCGCCACTGCCTACATTCATGTGATTTCATGTGAAACAGTGTATAATACTGTTGCGTAATGTTGTGTGCGAGAACATAGTACACACTACAGTATCATTTAATAATGCACATAACATGTATTTATTTTCAAATGGGAGAGTTGCATTCACGTCACCGACCAGCCGTTGAACACAGAAAGAGGAGAATTCCATAATATGTCACATGGCCATGTACGCAATACAGGGTGCATTCCAATATGCGACCTTGCTTCCTCCACTTGTGCTTGTGGCCTCGCCCCACCTCCTGGCCCCTCCTCCGTGGAGAAAACAATAAAGTTTCCCAGCTGTCAGCCTGCCACAACTTTTGGGGGACTGTTTTTCATTTGCCATCCCATTTGCAAATGAAGAAAAGACTTTAAAATTGAACTTTTGCAAGATATTGAAATATAATGCTGTTGTCAGTGATGTCATCATGACATATTACTTCCTGGTACGAGGCCACAAGCATAAGAAGAGGAAGCAAGGTCGCATATTGGAACACACCCTGTATTGCGTACATGTGACATATTATGGAATTCTCCTCTTTCTGTGTTCAACGGCTGATCGGTGACGTGAATTCCAGGGACTCAATGACTGATTGCTGCTAACTATCCTGGTAGTTACGGAGATTGGTCAGTTGCTATGGTGACGGCCACCATTACATACATGTGGGATTTCAAACCCAGGGTCACATGTCTCTCAGAGCGAAACTGAGAAAATCACCAGTGAAGTTTTTTTTTCATTGCATGTTTTACTTAGCCAGGCTGTGCCCTCCTAGTGACGCAAGTCACGAAGAGATTTGAATGTTGATGATAATCAGGCTATTCTTTTTAGTGATTTTCTTTTTTTTTCAAAATGTGCAAGTTGAGGTCTTGAAGAAGCTACTCAAGGCTTCAGAAAACAGTATTGGTTTATCTAAATTTTCATCTAACTTTCAGAGCTGAATTCTCTTTTTTCTACTACCAAACACATTCAAAAGGCCACACATTTATTTTACAGATTCACATGTGTAAGGCATCATTGTAAAGCTTAGAGCCTGCAATTTCACAATCTATGAGTAGCACTTAATGCACGCTAGCCAGGGAAACCCCATGCTGCTTTGCACAGACGTGTGAACATCGAAACGTTAGTCTTGTTGCTTGCCCAATAAAACACGTTATTTTCCACATCTGAAGATGCTCCGGTGACTCCTTTCTTCCCCTGCAAAAAAACAGATATATCTGTGATAACACCAAAACCATGGGCAGGCAGCTGCTATGCCCAGGGGGACCCAGGTTCAAGTTTGGTACGGGTCATGATCCCAACCCAACTCCTTCTCTCTTTTGTTTTCGACTCGTTTCTTGTCCCGTTCGTCACAGCTCATGGTAATAGTTCATTGGTATTTTTTGAAAAAAGGTTCGCACACTTCTTTGTATTTTTTCTTCTTTAAGTTATTTTTTCTTCTTTTTATTTATTCATTCATTGGAACAATTACAAGTGAATAGTTAATTGGTCCCATGTCATTGTTCCCGGTCTGTCAAGACTCACAGTTTCATTGGAACATTGTGCAGCTCTAGGTCGTTTTGCCACACAGTGTGTGTGTGCGCGCGCGCGCGCGCGCGCGTGTGTGTGTGTGTATGTGTGTGTGTGTGTGTGCGTGTGTGTGTGGGTGGGTGTGTGTGTCTTGTCTTGTCTCGTCTGTGTGTACTTGTGTGAGAATCACTGGAGCACTTGGTCCAATATGGAGGGGTGCAGTTCCGCGGCCTGTAGGCTCCGTACCAGCTCCCGAACAGTAGCCGCTCGACCTGATCTCTGCTTCCATTGGACCAGGCCCGCCAGAACCTACAGAGAGAGAGAGAGAGAGAGAGGGAGATAGAGAGAGAAAGAGAGAGAGAGGGGTAGAGAAAGCAGTAGAGAGAGAGAGAGAGAGAGAGAGAGAGAGGAGCAGAGAGAGCGATAGAGACAGTGAGAGAGAGAGAGAGAGAGAGAGAGAGAGAGAGAGAGAGAAAGAGAGAGGGGTAGAGAGAGGTAGAGGTAGAGAGAGAGCGAAAGAGAGAGGGGTAGAGAGAGTGAGAGAATGAGTGAGAGAGAGAGAGAGCAGTAGAAAAAGAGAGAGAGAAAGAAAGAGAGAGAGAGAGTGAGTGTGTGGTGAGTGTGTACTTCAGGAGTCTGTGGACTGTTTTGATATAAATGCATGTGTATAATGTGGTTGTGTTTGTGTGACAGAGTAATTATCCTCTGGGACTAATAATAAAGTAACTAGAGTGAGTGGTTGGAGGTATGCAAGGAAATAATATTCGAAAAGGACTTGTAAGTTACGCGAACAAAAGACAAAGAAAATGTGTTTGCATTGTTTGAATGTCCTTTGAAATAAAAAGATTTAACAACAACAACAACAACAAAAAAAAGGTAAACTGTACTCTACCTGGCTGCGCACGGCCAGCGGGTGGTTGGCCTGGCAACGGTACACGTCCTCGGCGGAGAGACCCAGGTCCAGCAGCACACACTCCCACTCCGGACCCAGGCGACCCGCCAGCCGATTCAGATGGCGCTCCGACGGAACAGAGTCCAGAACCGACTCCTGGACAGCCCAGCCATCTAGAATTAGAGAGGGGGGGGGAGAGAAGGAAAATGAAGAGAGTTGTTAAACACTATTCAAAAAGTTGTTCTGTTACATCAATAGGAATTTTGTTGGTCAAATTTGTTAGACAAGTCAAGGGTAGCGTGAGCAATACGACAGCATATCGAAATTGACTGAATTGGTCCTTGAAGGCGCTAAGTCCCTTACAACTCTACAACCCACATACCAAAGGAGATGTAAACCTAAAGGTAAGGGCAAGAGCTTATCAATGTAATGCCAAGAAAATGGGGCAAACATGGATAAGGCTGTATTCCCCTTACAAAGCTTTTGAAGCATGTTGGAGCGACAATCTTTATATCTGATTTATATAACAGTGTTTATATGTTATTAAACAATGGTGTGACATTGCTAAAGGTCAGTGTATTAAAAATGTGTCAATTAGCGATTAGCAGTATATATACCAAAAATACCAAGTTTGCAGCCACACGGAAAGTGATGAAAGTAGGCTTTGGCTATAATCTTTTTTTTCCCAGTCCCAAACTATTTTGAGGGTGCTTAATAACAAACTCCAAATTAAGCAACTGTGTTTCCCTTTTTACAGAATAAATATATTTAGCCTGCAAATTGTCCCGTCATTATACGCTTACCGATTAGCTGCTTGCTAAACTTCTCTTTACACAATAATTTTCATTGTTTCTTTTTTTTCTCTCACTCTTTCCTGTCCTTCTGAATGACCAGAGACTTAAGTACAACAACATTATTTATTAATAGATTGTAATGTAAGGAGAAGTGTAATTAATTCTATCGCTATCAATTCGTCTGACCCTGCTGAATCTGCTGTCTGACTGACTGACTGGTCTCCCAGCAAAAGAAATATGCAGATAATAATAACAATGAAACCTAAATTTACTGATTTTACAATAGACCGAAAAGCCTCTTGAATAGTATTCGTCATTTAACTCTTGGTATGACACAAACATGTTTTTTAATGTCCTCGTAAAAAAACATGTGATGAAGCACAAAGGACATGCCTCATCATGCCAATTAATTTCCCTCGGAATTAATAAATGATACTCTACTCTACTCCAGGGGCGGAGCTATAGTGGGGGCGAGCAGGGCATTTGCCCCTGGGCCCGGGGCCCTTCTGTATTGGCGGTGGGGGCCCTACTGTCAACTTGGTAGGCAATATGGGGTCCCTGTGTACAATTGTTCCGCCTCTGCTCTACTCTACTCATATTTAATTAGTTCAGAATTTGCCCATAACACCCCTTAAAGGGGTATGCCACTATTTTGGGGCTTAATACAGTTAAACTCGTTGGCCAGGGTTTATAAAGGTGGTAAAGTGTCTTATTTTTCATGTAAGCCGTTGTCTTGCTTTAAGACAAGTTAAAAGAGGGAGCATGTCGCTAAGCTAGTGAAAGTCAATGGATCCATGTAGCAATGCTACACGGATCCATTGACTTTCACTAGCTTAGCGACATATTCCCTCTTTTAACTTGTCTGAAAGCAAGACAACGCTTAACATGAAAAATAAGACACTTTACCACCTTTATAAATCCCAGCCAATGATTTTAACTGTATTAAGCCCCAAAATAGTGACATACCCCTTTAATGTAGAGTAGGGGGTGGGGGTGCTGGACGGGGTTAATCTAGGGCACCGATCTGGAATACTGGCACCACTGATGCCCATGGGAGAAGGAGAAGGAGCCAAAACATGTTTGACCCTGGTAGGTGAAGCCAGTCAGCTGAAAGTGTGTGTGTGTGTGTGTGTGTGTGTGTGTGTGTGTGTGTGTGTGTGTGTGTGTGTGTGTGTGTGTGTGTGTGTGTGTGTGTGTGTGTGTGTGTGTGTGTCTGTGTGACCTGACCTCCCATGCCGCTTTTAGATCACAGGGGTAAATAAAGAATACTACTACCCAAGGGGTTATGCAACTGGAAACCTATTTCACAACAAGCAGTTTTCTGGTGGTTACACTGTGTGTGTGAACGACCAAAAACAAAATCACATGATAACTGGCCCCAGTACAGCATTCATTGAGAAATTGGGTACTTTGTAAATGTCTTTCGTGTAAAATAGTAAGTTTTACTTTCTCACCATTCACATATTGCCTTGCTCCTGTCCCACAAACTCACCCAATCACATACACACAGTCAAACAAACACACAATACCTGGGGAATAAGCCTTTGCTCTTTCCAGGGAGGCAAGGGGACACTGAATATTTGAAGACAAAGATATCAGATGGCAAGACGGAGAGAATATTGTGTTTGAGAAAACACAGAACGCAAAAGAAGGGAGGCAGGGCAAGGGACAGAAAAAGGGGGGAGAGAGAGTGAAAGAAAGAAAGAGAATATACACTAAGGTAATGGTACACAAAGGAAAGAAAGAGAGAGAGAGGCGTTCAATAGCAAGAGCGAGATATTGAGATCGCATTGCACTCGTTTCCAAGAAAAGAGAGGAGACGACAAACACGAACCGAGAACGAGAGAGAGAGAGAGAGAGAGAGAGAGAGAGAGAGAGAGAGAGAGAGAGAGAGAGAGAGAGAGAGAGAGAGAATAAAAGGCGGGCAAAAGGAAAGTAGAAAGGCAAGGGTAAAGAAAAAGATAATGAGTTATAGAGTATA
This sequence comes from Engraulis encrasicolus, assembly GCF_034702125.1. Lineage (NCBI taxonomy): Eukaryota > Metazoa > Chordata > Actinopteri > Clupeiformes > Engraulidae > Engraulis > Engraulis encrasicolus. The sequence continues at coordinate 43,915,520 of NC_085871.1, read as the reverse complement.
GACAAACAAACAAGAACCAAGGGAGAGAGAGAGAGAGAGACAGAGCACTCTTCAAATACAGACATACAGACAGATAGAAAGAGAGAAAGTAGAAAGAACAGAGTAAGTAAACAAAGGGGATGGAATATGACATAAATGACATGCTAAATCCAAGCTGCTCTATGATCACTACAAATTCGTGATCTAGGTGGAATCTGTGATGATGACATTTAACGTGTTTAAATGGCATGCCTTTCGATACATTTTTTTTCTGTTGAGCTCAGAGATCGTAGAATAGTGGCCTCCATTCATGTATTCAGGTTGGACTGAGTAGATTATGGTGATTAGGGCTACACGATATATCGAAAATGTATCGATATCACGATATCACGGCTTGCGATACACGTATTGCAAAAGGTGGTTATATCGTGATACCTACATTTTAATTTTTAATAACAGCCAATTTGGTGAAAAGGTTAAAAAAGGTATTAAAAGGTTGACATTTTAAGTTGATACTGTATATTAGTGAAGTTTTTTTCGAATAAAAATAATGTTGGAAATAAAACATTGCTCTCAGTTGTTTCATACATGATAAAGTGTACAATGGCAAGTAGAGAGGGGAAAATATATTAAATATTGCGAGTAATATCGATATCGCGATATACAGTCATGTTATCGTGTATCGCATATTTTTGTAATATCGTGCATCACTAATGGTGATGAAACATTCCTGGAGGCAGCCAGGCTAGCAGAGTAGTAGAGCAGATGAGATTCTAGTAATAATTCTGAAGGAAAAAAACAATGACGCAATATACACCAATCCGAGAAGCGATTTATTGGCGCCGCCATCGTTCGCTGCCGCCATTGCTGAAGTGCCGTTCTATTCATTAAACCCATTATGCCATCTATAAATAGTTGCTGCGCTTATAAATTCTGGTGACTGAGACCATCGAAATGACAGCCTGAATTAAGTTTTGAATAAAGTTTCATGGATAGAGGATGTCAGCCAGTGGCCACAGGTGATTGATGAAGCTATATCATGAACTGGTAGAATGTATAAATTAATTAAACATTTAATTTAAGAAGGACATGTAAAGCTATACTGAATAGACCTAGCTATGTGCAGGCTAACTGGCATCTCTCCAAAACGAGTTTGTTAATAAATTCTGGTTTCACTTAAAAAGTTCAAAAATGCCTTCAACCCCAAGACCCTCATTGATCTACCAGCAAAATGTTTTTGCTTGTTAAATGGTTGTGTGAATTGTTTGTTGTCAACATTACATGTTCGGATTTGGCTGTCTCCTCGTCCCGCCTCCTGGCCCCTCCTCCGTGGAGAAAACGATAAAGTTTCCCAGCTGTCAGCCTCGCCACAACAACTTTTGAGGGACTGTTTTTCATTCACCATCCCAATTGCAAATGAGAAAAAGACTTTACAATTGAGCTTTTGCAAGATATTGAAATATAATGCTGCTGTCAGTGATGTCATCATGACGAGAAGCAAGTGGAGGAGGCAAGTGGAGGAGGCAAGGTCACATATTGGGATGCACCCTACATGTCCGGATTTAGCTAGCAAACCGGAGCTAGCCATGTGTTAGTTTACCACAGGTTGGCTAGTAGTTAGCCGCTAGCTCGCCTGGGACCATCGATGTATTTATTAAGCGATTTATAGACTTTCAAAGCTCCTAATGTCTCGTTTTCAATGGCATGGATTTTCTTTTAACAGCCACTAATGTAGGCATATTAAATTAGTTGGCTACTATTGGCTTATAAAATTACGGGTCAGGAAGCACTTCTGTTATGGCGGCCGTTCTACTCCGGTTATTTCCTCGGATCGGTGTATATGTAAAGGACACTTCATTAGGTATACCTCTCTAGTCCTGGGTTAAAATCCATTTAGCCTTCAGAACTGCCTTAACTGGCCCTACCGTGTAGGGCACTCATCTACTACGCAGCCAACCTGGGTTCGATTCCAGCCTGGGTCCTTTTATTTGCCGATCCTTCCCCATCTCTCTCTCCCAAACATTTCCTGTCTCTCTCTCAAACTGTCCTGTCCTAATAAAGTCTAAAAGACCAAAAAAAAAATTATATATATATTTAAAACCTGCCTTAACTGTCTGCAACAATTCTCGTGTAGGCTGTGGCAATCAATTGGTAATAAGAGGCCCAAGTTGTGGCAAGATAATATATCCCTACGCCATGATACCACCTGTATATTTTGTCTTTTTTGGACCATTCTCTGTAAACTCTTGAGATGGTTTTGTGTGAATCCCAGTAGATCAGTAAGCCCCAACAGCCATGCCATGTTCAAAGTCATTAGGTTTTGTCAGAGGACGCGCTCAACTTCTTGGAAAAAATTAATATCTTTGGGTGCGCCATAAAAGGTATCATTTTAAAGAAGAAAAAATCTGCACTCACAAACTACTTCTCATTATTTATTTATAGATTATCACCATGTCCACAAGCAAACGCATTTCGGCTATCTAGCCTTCATCAGTGCGTGGTGATTTTTTCTTCTTTATGTTCAAAGTCATTTCAATAACCCTTCTTCCCCATTGTGATGCTCGGTTTGAACTGTAAGTTATCATATCATATCGACCATGTCTACATTCGTAAATGCATTGAGTTGCTGCAAATTGTTCGGCTGGTCAGAAATTTCCGTCAATGAAAAGTTGGAAAGGTGGAAATTACCGGTAAGTGGGCGGTGAGTGTAATCAGGGCCGGCCCAAGCCTTTATGGGGCCCTAAGCAAAATTTCATCCAGTGGCCCCAAACCAACTCATCATCAGATACTTCATAAGCTTCATTTACTTGCACAAGTGAGAGGTGGGAGCTAAGGACATAGGTGACTGAGCTTCCTGTAGATTGTGTACAAGTCCATTTATTCCTGGAACTTTGCTGTTCATGGGGGGTCCTAAGAAATTGCATAGTTCGCTTATGCCTCGGGCCGGCCCTGAGTGTAATTCAGTCAGTCATTGACCTTTCTGACCACCGTTGCCTGGCAACAGCCTTCGACAATCATCTCTCATTGAATAACTTAACTGAGGACTGACTCAAGTAGGTTGTGAATGGGGGAAGTGGGAACACAGTATATGAATGAAGCCATTACAGCTTATGAATGGAATATGGCGTTAGTCAAGTCGGCTCTATTGTCAATTTCTTTACATCCACTGGTCATACAAAGAATTGAAATTGCGTGTCTTACTTTCCCACTGCAGACAGAGGCCTACTTTAGGTATAGACATAGATAGACAGTATAGACATAGACAGTACACATACAGTACACCTAGAGCACTCATGCAAAACACATACAGGCACTTAAAGTACAAGACTGGACAAACAGAAGACATAAAGAGAATAAAAAGAGGTGGTGTTGTGCAAGGAGGAGCCATACCCTATATGAAGCGAATACGAAGTGATGGTTCTCTTCATCTATATTCATGGGGATGCGGCGCCTAGCAACGCCGCTGAAAACATCCTGTGATGGAGGACCAGTTGCACTTGAGTGACCTCATACACTTGCAGTGTGCAAGCAGGCACTCCTCTCTTACACAAGGTGCTTGAGGCCTTGAGGGACACAAGACACATGCGTGCGCACGCACCCACTTAGTTTTCCCCTGGGATCAATAAATTATACTCTACTCTCTACTCTACTACGCATGCACGCACGCACACTCAGACACAGACACACACACACACATAAGTGGGAGAGAAAGAGAGCTCACTGGTTTAGCTGGGCCCTGTTCGCCATTCATCCGCTTGCTAATTTCCACAAAAAATAATGCTGGTAATGTTTGTTTGTTTAGCTTAGTTTGTTTGGCATTATGTTTATGACTCGTTTATAGGGGCGGAGTGGGAGGACTTTTCCCACCGGGACAATTTTCCCCTTGGCGGCCCTTAGGGCCGGCTGAGATTAAAATACGGCCGCGATATTATATTTGACGGCCGCGGCCCACCGGCACAAGTCCCCGATCTCCCGATGGCCACTCCGCGCCTGCTCGTTTATGACACTATTATGACATGTGTATGTCATACGTATCATGACGCGGGCGTCAAGTAAAGTGTAACCGTGTGTTTGTTTAGCTGGTGATGCCTGAAGGATTACTCCTTCATACGTATGATAGCTGAGTAGAAACGTAATTACTCACACTACGTGTGTGTGTGTGTGTGTGTGTGTGTGTGTGTGTGTGTGTGTGTGTGTGTGTGCGTGTGCGTGTGCGCACGCGCGCGCGCATCACCCTGTATTTCTCTTTAGCTAATGTACCAAACGCATTCAATCAGCTTTTGCAGACGCATTACACTCGTTCATGGACATGAGAGGAAACATCAAACAAGAACTCAGAGAGAGAGAGAGAGAGAGAGAGAGAGAGAGAGAGAGAGAGAGAGAACTCTTCAAATACAGACATGCAGACAGACAGAAAGAGAGAGAGAATGTAGGAAAGACAAGTGTGACAAGAGAGAGTAAACAAGAGGATGGGATAAGGCAGTGATTCTCAAAGTGTGGTCCGGGGACCACTTGTGGTCCGCAACAGAGCTCAGGTGGTCCGCGAGGGGATCTATACTTTTCCAAGACAAGCTAGCAGTATACTATATTTGTAACACTATTACAAAGCTAAACATAGCTGAAGTATTATTTTCACCACAATAGGATGGGCTTGTAATGTGAATAATAGTAAGGGGCATCATTAGCAGTGTCAAATTAGCACCCGTCAACTGTCAATTCAGTTGATACGTGGTCCCTGAAGATTTTTGGGGGGAACAAAGTGGTTCTCGATCTGAAAAAGTTTGAGAAACACTGGGATAAGGCATTATAAATGACATGCTAAAGCGGGATTCACAAAAACTAGGCTGCTTCGTCCGGACGTGCCTACGTCACTAGTGATGCGTGTCCTCGTTGCCGAACTGCAGTGGGCACTGCACTGGGACTCCCTAGTTTCAAACAAGCGATTTAGGGTTAGGTTTAGGGTTAAGGTTAGGGTTAGGGTTAGATTTAGGGTTAAGGTTAGGGTTAGGGTTAGGTTTAGGGTAAAGGTTAGGTTTAGGATAAGGGACGGTATGGACGGTTGTCATGGCGATGCTTCAAACGGCGTCGGCAACAAGGACGCACATAGCTATTGTGTCATAGGCACATAATACCGCCTCCGGGCGAAACAACGTAGAATTGGTTTGTCCCATGCTAAAGCCAAGCTACTCTAACATGTTTTACCAGCCTTTGCAGACTTTATGAACAGCATAAACAAGGATATGATCGATTAGCTAATGTTTCCTCAAGGATTACTTGTTCATATGATCGCCATATAGAAAATCTGATTATGCAGATCTCTGGGTATGTATGTGCCGTGCGCGCACACAAGTCTACACATGTTCATGTATTATACGAGACTTTGGTTATTGAACTTTTCGTGTGTGTGTGTGTTTGTGTGTGTGTGTGTGTTTGTGTGTTTGTGTGTGTGTGTGTGTGTGTGTGTGTGTGTGTGTGTGTGTGTTGTTTTATTATTGTACGGAAGCCATTTAGAGACAATAGGAGTCAAAAGATGACCACAATGCATATAAATCTAATGTAATGTAATGTAATAAATAATCCGTACAAAAATCTCTACTGCTCAGACTCATTGCTCCTATCAAATGTTCCTATCAAAAATGTAATGTTGTATAATTGTAAATAGTGGTGTACTGTACTCCATTAAGCCTTTATTGGACTGCTACAATGAGGAGGTGTATACCATATTTCAGGCTGCCTGAAATATGAGTGCATGTGTTTGACATGCCTACAGTATTAATCAGCGAACTCATACTATCTCACCGCATTCTTCATCCCCAGGGGCCTGCGTTTAGTCACACACACACACACACACACACACACACACACACACACACACACACACACACACACACACACACACACACACACACACACACACACACACACACACACACACACGGAGGCATACACACACGGGCGCACGCACACACAGTCACAAACACAGACACGCACAGGCAGGCAGGGAGGCACACACACACACACACACTTGCACCCTTGCACTCACACTCACCCAGCCTCTCTGCTGCCGCTGCTATTTCCAGAGTTCTTAAGAGGGGGGTGGCATTAACGAGAGAGACAAACACACACACACACACACGCACCCTTAAAGGGACAGTTTGGTCAATTTCAACATGCAGTTGTATTGCTCACGCTACCTTTGACTTGTCAGTACCTGGTGATGCCACATTTTTCGGCTCAGCCCTTTCCGAGATATGAGCAATTCTAATGGGGGCAGCGTTTGTTTACATTTTTAATCAATGAAACATAGGCCAACTCCAAATATTTTCCCAAAAGGTACTGCTGTTTGCTAGTTGTCTGCTGATGTTTTATAACCTTTTGGATGTTTTTGGGAATAAAAAAAAATGTTTTTTTGAAATGTAAACAAAGAGCTGCCCCCATTACAATGACCAGGATCTCGGAAACGGCTGAAGAAGAAGAAAAAAAAATCTCAGGCACTGACAAGTCCAGGGTGGTGTGAGCATTACAACTGCATGTTGAAATTGACCAAACTGTCCCTTTAAGAGGGGGGTGGCATTAACGAGACTGTCAGCAGACAGATACAGACACACAAAGAGATTACCAAGATATGCCAGCAGTGACACACACACACACACACACACAAACACACAGTCACACACACTTACACTCACACGCACTAGACTACACTACACCAAAGCCTTTATGGCGGTGCGGGACTTAAAAAGCCTCAATGTGACTGAAGTGGTGTGCGTGTGTGCATCCACGCAAGTGTCATAGGACGGCATTATCAAAGCTGTGCTGTCGCCTGACTACAATGCGCAGGCGTATTGTGTGTGTGTGTGTGCGTGTGTGTGTGTGTGTGTGTGTGTGTGTGTGTGTGTGTGTGTGTGTGTGTGTGTGTGTGTGTGTGTCTGTGCCTCCTTGCCCGTGTGTGTGTGTGTGTGTGTGTGTGTGTGTGTGTGTGTGTGTGTGTGTGTGTGTGTGTGTGTGTGTGTGTGTGTGTGTGTGTGTGTGTGTGTGTGTGTGTGTGTGTGTGTATAGCTGGAGTAGTGACTGCCGCTTATTGCCACACATGAACTTTTCATGAATATTTACTAAGTAATAAACCAATATACAGTATACAGCTAAAAACGTCTATTTCTTGAAAATCAAAATGGCAGACGATGGAGAAGATCCGCCTTTTATATGAAAAGTGCAATTTTCCCAGTCATAATGAATACTTAGAATTTGACGGTGGTGGCAAGTATTCATGAAAAAGGTAACAATTGTGAATGGACAGCATGAATTCTGGGAATGAACTGCTAAAAATATTACACAGTGCACCTTTAATTACTGTGTCTACATGTAACAACATGTAACACTATGTGTGCTTACAGTGTTGCACTTCCTACTAACTCTGTCCCTAATCAAGGCTGTACTGGCCATTTGGCATAGCGGGCATTTCCCGGTGGGCCCTGTACCCTCGTGGGCTCCTATTTTCAGAAAAATAGGGGCCCACGAAGGTGACCACATTTGAGTCAGTTCTGATTCTATT
>NC_085871.1:43870489-43900489 GCF_034702125.1 Engraulis encrasicolus | reverse complement strand
GGGCCCACAGATCCACAGTACACTGACTACACACAGGGCCGGATAAATGCACAGGCTAGATATGGCTGCAGTCTAGGGGGCCCCACCTGCCAGGGGCCCTCCACAGGCTAGATATGGCTGCAGTCTAGGGGGGGGGCACCTGCCAGGGGGCCCCCACAGGCTAGATATGGCTGCAGTCTAGGGGCCCCACCTGCCAGGAGGCCCCCACAGGCTAGATATGGCTGCAGTCTAGGGGCCCCCACCTGCCAGGAGGCCCCCACAGGCTAGATATAGCTGCCGTCTAGGGGCCCCCAGCTGCCAGGGGGCCCCTGATCAGCTGAAAACCTGAAAAGTGGAAAAAAATTGTGAAAAGATACAATGCTGGAAAATGAATCTGTCGTGTTATGTAGCTTACACTTGGTTATCCTTAATTCCTAGCTGATAATTATGTTATATATTATGTTACATATACTATAACTATGTAAACATGTCTCAAAATTTGCCTTTTGGGGGGCCCCACAGCAATCTGTAGGCTAGGGGCCTCAGGCCATCTTAATCCGGACCTGACTACATGGTTCACTGGGGAGGCATTTTTAGGATGCCAAACAGCGCAGCATACCGCACAGGGCAGCACGATATGGCACAGCACTGGACAGTATTTAAGCTTAAAGTGATACTGTCCCATTTTTGGAAATAAGCTTATTTTACACCTCCCCTTGAGTTAAATAATAGGGTTTTACCGTTCTCCCATACTTTCAACCGTTCTCTGGGTATGGTAGTGCAAATTTTACCTCCATGCTAGCAGTTAACATTGAGTCCTATGAGACCAGCTGGCGGCTAACTGGTCTCATAGGAGTCCATGTTAACTGCTAGCATGGAGGTAAAATGTGCACTGCCATACCCAGAGAACCGTTGAAAGTATGGGAGAACAGCAAAACCAACGGTGTGGCAGATCACGTACCCAGACAGCCACCACGCCCCCCGTCTTTAGAGATGAAACGACCCCTTGCAGCGTTGAGCGTATATTTCTCCCAAGCTGAATTGTCCATAATCTGCCGCTACCCAGGGGGTTGGTCACAGCTCATTGGTGATGGATGAAGTGTTGTTTAAGCCATCACCAATGGGCTGTGACCAACAACTTTAACCCATTGTGTCCTGGAGTGACATATATGTTGCATTTAAGTTCTTGAGATTTGAGCTGTATTATTAAAGATGTGGGTATGTTAGAGATGAATGAACACTATTCCAGTGCAACATGAAGGTTCTAGATTTTAAATGCAACTTATTTTATGTTTTTATGTGCTTCGGAGGCTGAGATATTTAGGTTTTAATAAGGAGAGGGCACCTTTTCCCAAAAAGGGCTTAGGCTGAAATGGGTTAACTCTGTTCTGGTTGGCCTTGCCGTGGCGCAAACGGTGGGGCACTCGTTTGCTGTGCGGCCGACCCGGGTTCGACTTTGCAGACCCTTCCCCGTCACTCTCTGCCCACTCGCTTCCTGTCACTACCTTCACTGTCCTGTCAAATAAAGGCAATAAAAAGCCCCCAAAAATATTAACAAAAAAAACCTCCCGTTCTGGTTTGTCTAGTCTGCACATTGGCGACTGTGAGTAGGCGATCCCTCACCTCCTCACTGTGTTTTTAAAGACTAATAACTTTGATTGTGGACATTTATGAACGTTTGAATGCACTCTGAGTGCCACCGAGAGACATTGGGCTCCTCCCACGAACACACACACACGCGCACACACACACCTGCTCAATTGCACAGCCCACACATCAAAGTTTGCCCTGAGTGTGCAGCGCGAAGCGCGCTGCCTTCTTACGAACAGAGACAATTGTTTGCCTGTCGCAATTCCACAAGTGAAACCCAAATCGGAAGTTAGCGCTTGTCGCGCTAACGTTAGCCATCCATCACAGTCTCCATAGTCAAAGCCCTGAAACATCTCCTGCATACGGGTGAGGTACCCACTCGCAATGTAACACTGCACACACCACATTACCGTTCACCACACTCATTCATTCATTGAAAACAAAACGCCATACTTACCTGATGAGTTCCACCATCACCTTGAGTCTCTACTGCCAAACGGAAGCATGCGCCGTTTGGGTAGTATTTGAAATGCCATCTTGACTTTGGGTTGGGGAATGTTGATCGTCATGGGGGCTTGGAATGTTACTTTGTATCACAACATGTCTGTTGAATGTTGGATGTTGGTGCGCTTCACATATAGGGTTGCTACAATGTGTGAGATGTGTTTGAGATGCATGTTATTGTTTGGGTTGCGTTTGATGACTTAAACATTGTGTTTGTTTAGATACGGTATGATAATGGTACAGCCCAATTATCCCCTTCATGCAATCATCTGGTTAGCCAATCGTGTTATGTTTCTGAGCTTAGTGAAGTGTGTTTAAAAACCCAGCTCAGCTTGCATTTGGTAATTTGGGTGTAGAGAGCTGGTTACCGGAGAGAGCTCTGTTAAAGTTTAACTGGCACTTGTAAATAAATACACTGCAATTTTGAAACTCAATTTTCCTGCATTCCTGACGCTACTTTTTACCATTTTTCCTTGACTCCAACCGCAACGCTGTCCTGGCGAGTGCGGTGGCCACCTGGTCACCCACATTTGGTGTCATGAAGTGGTTTCGACGCTGACAAAAAAAAATTGGAGTCAGAAGGAAAGGGGTAATTGGCTTGCTGAGATGGCTTATCGCAGGCTGAAGAAAGATGACAAAGTGGCAGATCCAGCAGAGGACCAGGAAGAAACACGAGGGGAAGATGGCGGCAACACTCAAGGGTCTGACCTGGCGGCACTGCGTAAGCTCCTGGAGAAGTCACTGGAGGGCCAGGAGAGGGAGGCCATGAAACAAGAACAGCGCTGGAGGGGCATCCAGGTCCAGATGAACCAGCTCCGCGACGACTTCGAGAAAGAGAAGCAGACGACGACCACGGCGATGGCAGCGGCGGTCCAGGCGGCAACAACGGCGGCGACGGCGCTCCAACCAGCGGCGACCGGGGTCCAACCTGCAACGGCGGCGGCGGCGACCGGGGTCCAACCGGCAGCGGCGGCGGCGGCGACCGGGGTCCAACCTGCAACGGCGGCGGCGGCGACCGGGGTCCAACCTGCAACGGCAGCGGCGACTGGGGTCCAACCGACACCTGCAACGGCAGCGGCGGCGACCGGGGGCCAACCTGCAATGGCGGCGGCGGCGACCGGGGGCCAACCTGCAACGGCGGCGGCGACAGGGGGCCAACCTGCAACGGCGGCGGCGACCGGGGTCCAACCGGCAACGGCGGCGGCGACGGCGACAGGGAGCCAACCTGCAACGGCGGCGACAGGGGGCCAACCTGCAACGACGGCGGAGACAGCGGGTCAAATGCCACCACCACCACCAGCGGCGGCAGTATCAGCAGGTCAACCAGCGCCGGCGGCACCACCATCAGTAGCAGCAACACCACCACTAGCAATGCCCATGGAGTGGTCCAGACGCGCTATCCCGAAACTGGAGGAAGGAGAGGACATCGAGCAGTATCTCATGACATTCGAGAGGCTAGCTACAGCATACTGCTGGCCAAAAGAGAACTGGGCGGTGATCCTCGTTCCCCACCTCACAGGAAAAGCGCGTTCAGCATATGTGGCGATGGATCCAAGCCACACCATGAACTATGACCGTGTCAGAGAAGCCATCCTGCAAAAGTTCGAGATCAATGAGGAGACCTACAGGCGACGATTCCGTGAGCCGGATGTCAAGCCCGGTGAGACACCCAGAGAACTTTACACCCGACTGAAAGACCTCTTTCACAAGTGGATCAGACCGACAATTAAGTCGGTTGAAGAAATCTGTGAGGCACTGATACTGGAGCAGTACCTGAGAACCTTGGCTCCAGACGTCCGAGTATGGGTTAAGGAGCGGCACCCACAGAGTGGTCAGATGGCAGCAGAACTGGTCGAAGACTACGTTGCAGCACGGCAAAGACACACCAGCTTTCGCTTGAACCAAGACAACAGGCCAGCAGCCAGAGGTAGGTCTGATGGTTTTGGTCAGGGTGGTGGTCAACAGCCTAGCAATCGTCCTAGAGATAACACTTTCACCAGTAGGTCTAGCTCTCAACCTAGAGATGGTACTGTCCCCTTTAGGCCCAAACACACTGTAGCGCCCAGAACGTCCTCATCCATTATCTGTCACTATTGCGGTCAAGAAGGCCATATAATGCGTGATTGTCCTAACCGTAAGCCCAAGGGAGCCGGATACAGTTGCCTACCGACACCAGAGGGGGGGGCAGTGGGTTTCCTGGGGAGGTTGCAGACAGTGCAGGTATCTGTTAATGGGAAGCAGGCCATTGCAGTGTTGGACACTGGGAGCAACCAGACACTAGTGCAGCCACACTTGGTAGAGGAGCGAGACCTGTTACCCAGTAAAAAGGTTTCCATTATGTGTGTAAATGGAGATGCACATGATTACCCAGCAGCTGAAGTCTACATTAATGTTGATGGTCAGGTTTATCAGCTAATGGTTGGTGTGGTGGAGAAGTTAAGCCACCCAGTGTTAATCGGCCAGGACATCCTAGTTTTGCCAGAGCTTTTGCAGTCCAGCAAAGTGGTAAACATGGTAGTTACCAGGGCCCAGAGCAGCAAGCCAGCAGACACTGAAGAGCAGGCCAGCACTGATCCATTACATGAGCTACCTTATGCTAACAGTGATGTGGAGTGTGTTAGCAGGGGTAGGGTCAAAAAGTCCAAGAAACAGAGAAGACAAGACAAGCTGGAGGGCACTGTTAAAAGAGCCAGAGAATTGCCTGTAACTCAGCCAGATGGAGACTGGGAGGAGCTTGTAACTGACATAAAGCAAATGCAGCGGGAGGATGGGTCACTGAAGAAGGCGTTTGAGAAGGTCATTGAGGAAGATGGGGTCAGTACAGGGGTCCCACCTACATTAGCAGGGGAGGGCTATGTCCTTAGAGGGGGGATACTCTACTTTCGTCCAGAAGGGGGCAGAGAAGAGCAGCTGGTAGTACCCTCGCAGCTACATAGCAGAGTGATGACTATGGGGCATAGCATTCCCTGGGCGGGTCACTTGGGGCTCCCAAAAACATATGCTCGCATTTCAGCAAGATTTTTCTGGCCAAGCCTGTATAAAGATGTGCACGACTTTTGTAAAGCATGCGAAGAATGTCAGCTTACCAGCAAGTACAGGGCTAGCCCATACCCCCTACAGCCACTTCCGTGCATTGATGTTCCATTCTCGCGCATAGCAATGGATATTGTAGGCCCACTAGAACGAACGCAGACCGGATTCAAGTACATTCTAGTGATATGCGACTACGCTACTAGATATCCTGAGGCGTTTCCACTGCGAAAAATATCTGCCAGACCCATTGCACAGGCGTTACTCCAGTTATTCTCCCGTGTAGGCATCCCAAAAGAAATAATCACTGACCAGGGTACAGCTTTTCTCTCTAAGAGCTTGAAGCAGGTTTATGGTGTACTAGGTATAAAGGGTATTAAGACCACCCCCTACCATCCTCAGACCGATGGCCTAGTTGAACGTTTTAACCAAACCCTGAAAAGTATGCTGAGGAAGTTTGTGGCTGAGAATGGAAAGGACTGGGACCGTTGGCTACCCTACCTTCTTTTTGCATACCGGGAGGTACCCCAAGCGTCCACTGGCTTTTCGCCATTTGAACTGCTCTTTGGCTGGCCAGTGAGGGGACCCCTGGACGTGCTTAGGGAGGCCTGGGAGGGTCCGCAGACCCCAGAGACTCAGTCCATCCTTGCACATGTTCTCAAGATGAGGGAGAAGATGGAGAAAATGACTGAACTAGTGCGTGCAAACATGGAAAAGGCACAGACCAGACAGAAGACCTGGTATGACCAGAAGGCCAGGCAGAGAACTCTGGTCCCGGGGCAGAAAGTGCTGCTCCTGCTGCCCACATCAGAAAGCAAGTTGCTGGCCAAATGGCAGGGGCCATACAAAGTCATCCGTCAAATGGGCCCAGCAACGTACGAGATTGAGATGCCGGGCAGGAGAAAGCCGAGGCAGACTTTTCATGTGAACCTGCTGAAAGAGTGGCACACTGCGGCTCCAGTGCTCAGGGTGCAGGCGGCGGTGGTGGAGGAAGATCAACCGGAGCAGTTCTTCCCGACCAGCCAACCAGCAACCACCCTGGACTTGTCGCACTTGACCCCGCAGCAACAGGCAGAGCTGGACCAGATCATCCCCACCGACCTGTTCCAGGAGGCACCAGGTTTCACCACAGTGGTGGAGCACTCAGTCACGCTGACTGACTCGACTCCAGTGCGCCAGCGTATGTATCGAGTGCCTCAACGTCTGCTACCTTCACTCAAGGCAGAGGTGGAGGACATGCTGGCACTGGGAGTCATCGAGAGATCGACAAGTGACTGGTGCAACCCGGTGGTGCTTGTCCCGAAAAAAGATGGGACACTAAGATTCTGTGTTGACTTTCGGCGGGTCAATGCCCAGTCGAAATTTGATGCGTACCCCATGCCTCGCCTGGAAGATTTGATAGAGAGGCTGGGGAAGGCCACTTACATTACCACACTGGACTTATGTAAGGGCTATTGGCAAGTCCCATTGACCGAAGAGACCAAGCCCTACACCGCGTTCCGCACTCCCCAGGGCCTGTATCACTTCAATGTCATGCCATTCGGAATGCAGGGGGCACCGGCCACTTTCCAGCGGCTGATGGACATTGTGCTCGCTGGAACTGAGTCGTATGCAGCTGCTTATTTGGATGACATTGTGATATACAGCGCCACCTGGGGGGAACATGTGGAACAACTACAGGAAGTGCTCAGAAGGATCAAGCAGGCCGGCCTCACCATCCATCCCCAGAAGTGCGCCATTGCCCAGGAGGAGGTGCGCTACCTGGGGCATGTGCTGGGGAGGGGAGTCATACGGCCACAGCAAGACAAAGTGGAGGCGGTGCAGAACTGCCAGAGACCTCAGACCAAGAAAGCAGTCAGGTCATTCCTTGGCCTGGTGGGCTGGTACCGGAAATTCATTCCGGATTTTGCCAGCCGAGCAGCACCTCTCACTGACCTCACCCGAAAGGATGCCAATCCTAAGGTTCAGTGGGGGGAGGAGCAGGAGAGGGCCTTTGCGGACCTGAAAGGGGCTCTTTGCAAGGGGCCTGTGCTTCAGAGTCCTGACTTCACCAAGCCCTTCACGGTGCATACTGACGCCTCGGGTGTTGGTATTGGCGCAGTTCTCCTTCAAGGTGAGGGGGAAGACCAACGACCAGTGGCTTTTATTAGCCGCAAATTGTTTCCCCGTGAAACCAGGTATGCAGCTGTTGAGCTAGAGTGCCTGGCAGTGAAGTTTGCTCTTGACTCCTTTAAGTACTATCTGCTGGGCGGTCACTTCACGCTCGAGACCGACCATCGCGCCTTGCAATGGCTTGGGCGCATGAAAGACACGAATGCCAGGATTACTCGCTGGTTCTTGGCACTGCAGCCATACAGGTTCACAGTCCGGTACCGGGCCGGAAAAGTGAACACAGTGGCTGACTTCTTGTCTCGTCACCCGAGTGACTGAGACTGCAGAGGTGGCGGGAAATGTGAGTAGGCGATCCCTCACCTCCTCACTGTGTTTTTAAAGACTAATTACTTGTGTATGATTGTGGACATTTATGAACATTTGAATGCACTCTGAGTGCCACCGAGAGACATTGGGCTCCTCCCACGAACACACACACACGCGCACACACACACCTGCTCAATTGCACAGCCCACACATCAAAGTTTGCCCTGAGTGTGCAGCGCGAAGCGCGCTGCCTTCTTACGAACAGAGACAATTGTTTGCCTGTCGCAATTCCACAAGTGAAACCCAAATCGGAAGTTAGCGCTTGTCGCGCTAACGTTAGCCATCCATCACAGTCTCCATAGTCAAAGCCCTGAAACATCTCCTGCATACGGGTGAGGTACCCACTCGCAATGTAACACTGCACACACCACATTACCGTTCACCACACTCATTCATTCATTGAAAACAAAACGCCATACTTACCTGATGAGTTCCACCATCACCTTGAGTCTCTACTGCCAAACGGAAGCATGCGCCGTTTGGGTAGTATTTGAAATGCCATCTTGACTTTGGGTTGGGGAATGTTGATCGTCATGGGTTTTGGAATGTTACTTTGTATCATAACAGGTCTGTTGAATGTTGGATGTTGATGCGCTTTACATATAGGGTTGCTACAATGTGTGAGATGTGTTTGAGATGCATGTTATTGTTTGGGTTGCGTGTGATGACTTAAACATTGTGTTTGTTTAGATACGGTATGATAATGGTACAGCCCAATTATCCCTTTCATGCAATCATCTGGTTAGCCAATCGCGTTATGTTTCAGAGCTTAGTGAAGTGTGTTTAAAAACCCAGCTCAGTTTGCATTTGGTAACTCGGGTGTAGAGCTGGTTACCGGAGAGAGCTCTGTTAAAGATTAACTGGCACTTGTAAATAAACACACTGCAATTTTGAAACTCAATTTTCCTGCATTCCTGACGCTACTTTTTACCGTTTTTCCTTGACTCCAACCGCAACGCTGTCCTGGCGAGTGCGGTGGCCACCTGGTCACCCACAGCGACAATACATGACATCGTCATGTGACATTTTCTGGAACGCGTTCTGGAAACAACGAAATCCCAGTATTTTATCCTCAGTCACCATCTGAAAGCTCTGTTGTATATTTTGAAAGCCTTCTTTGGCATTGGGTGATGAGAAAGAGCATGCCGTGGGCAGGGTTGCCAGATGAGGCTGATGATTTCCAGCCCAAAAAATGCTCAAAACACGCCTGGAAGCACTAAATCCCGCCCAATTCCATTGATTTTTATGGCAAAATATTGGGCGGTTTTCCCTGCAAAATGCTATTTTGACCCGCAGACGGCCATCCTAAGCAGCCCGATTGGGCGGGAAACCGCTCAATCTCGCAACGCTGGCCGTGGCAGGGGTCTATGGTCTCGGAGTGCTTTCCGTTGTTTATTATTGTTAGCCACTGACTGTTGGGACAATGTGTTTCGATGGGTCTGTCTCGTATGCAATGTTGATATGCACAGTTCATGTTGAGTGCAATGTTGAGTGCACAGTTTATGGTGCATGAAAATAGGCTTTGTTTTACTGTCGAGCAGACAGTGGATTGAAAGCGAGTTGAGTGTGTGTGTGTGTGTGTGTGTGTGTGTGTGTGTGTGTGTGTGTGTGTGTGTGTGTGTGTGTGTGTGTGTGTGTGTGTGTGTGTGTGTAATTTGAAATATGAAATTTGGCTTGTGCTATGATAAACGTCTGTCAATCCAAATAAAGAAGTAAACTGTGTGTGTGTGTGTGTGTGTGTGTGTGTGTGTGTGTGTGTGTGTCTGTGTGTGTATGTGTGTGTGTGTGTGTGTGTGTGTGTGTGTGTGTGTGTGTGTGTGTGTGCGTGCGTGCGTGCGTGTGTTTATGTGTGTGTGGGAGGGGGGGGGTGAGGGTGTATATGTGTGTGCGTATGTGTGGTGTGTGAGGGTGCATATGTGTGGTGTGTATGCATATGTGTGGTGTGTGTGTGCATATGTGCGGTGTGTGTGTGCATATGTGCGGTGTGTGTGTGCATATGTGTTTTGTGTGTGTGTGTGCATGTGTGTGGTGTGTGTGTGTGCATGTGTGGTGTGTGTGTGTGCATATGTGTGGTGTGTGTGCATGTGTGGTGTGTGTGTGTGCATATGCATATGTGTGGTGTGTGTGTTGTGCCTAACAGAAGCTTTTTAAAGGAACAGTCCACCGTGTTTCAATAATAAAGTATGTTCTTCTCTGACCTGAGATGAGTTCCTCTGGACCTGCCTAGTCTTCGGACGCGCCCCCAGTCAGCAGCGCGCGCTGCGCAAACTCGTTAGCATTAGCTTGGCTCAGCTTTGTGGATGGACGCAAAAGGTGCCTTAAGTTAGAAGTGATCAAATCCTTCCATGTGTTCCCTATTAAATCTACCCTGCATGACTAGTAAACCGATCACAAAGTTGTTGCACAAAATGAAACCTGGCGATTTCCTACTAGATAAAGAAATGGCACTGTAATGAAAGGCGTAGTAATACATTTGGAGCACTTCGACTTCGACGCATTAATATCTTCACTCCTAGTTCCCCCCTTTCCTCCTCCCCCCTCCCCTCCCCAAAGCCTCCTCGTGAGCCACTCACTTCCGTCAATACAACCAACCTGGTCGTACATCCTAGCCTGCTGATAGCAATGAGCATCCAGGGACAGTGACATTTTAGTGTTGGTGGTGAACAAACAATCAAGAAAATGTTGTTTGCGAGGTTGCGGCAACAAGTGGAGAACGTGGAGCAACAATGGACTCTGAGTATAGACGC
Source organism: Engraulis encrasicolus (assembly GCF_034702125.1). Lineage (NCBI taxonomy): Eukaryota > Metazoa > Chordata > Actinopteri > Clupeiformes > Engraulidae > Engraulis > Engraulis encrasicolus. The sequence continues at coordinate 43,890,161 of NC_085871.1, read as the reverse complement.
TGAAGACTGGCTCACAAACGAGCCAGAGCCGTATTTATTTGAGCCAGTGTTTTCACCGGAGCAGCTGGTCCAAAGAGCCCGGGAGAGAGAAGCTGTCAGCCAGGAACAGGCGTTTGTAGCAGTGGTGGTTCACCCAGCTGTCGTGGAGTTTTTCTTTCGAAGGGAAAGTAAACTGGAAGAAACGACCGACACCGAGTGGACCTGGTGGCCAGCTGTCCTCAGAGTAAGTGCTTTGAAACCATTCTTATAATCTGGGGTCTAAAGTAGCTTCTATCGCATGCCAAAAGGGCGAGTACACATTCACTCAGACGGCGGGTCAAGTGGCTACCCTAATAAATTGGTCTTTACTTTTTTTACCAGCCAAATTGAAATTTGAATGGTTGACTGGCCCTGCTTATAATGTCCCTTCCGAAAAAACACCAAGACTATTGTATAGGCCTACTCCGTGATTTCTGTGATGATATGGCACTATTAGAATTCATTCATATTGGAATTTGATTAGAAGCCTATTTTGTAAAGATACTACAAAACATTACCAAAACTACCAAATATGAAAGATATTTCTGTGATATTCTTTGTTTTAGGGCTATAGTAAAACATCCTCAAATAAGGTTACTATAGGATTCTTGTTCTGCATGATAGCCTAATCTCTGAAAACCCCCAATAATGCTATCATATTCCTATGTGTTTTTTTTAACTGATTATACAACACATCTCTGTTTTCGCAGTCAGAAGAGGTTGGTTTGCTACCGCATCGTGTTGGAGTTGACCTGCAGGGCGAAACCTTAGGCAGAGAACAGCGGAGACCATTACCATCATGTGTGGTCAGGTCTATCAGAGGGCTGTATCCGTCTTCTGATGATTATGTGGGCTTCCAAGAAGTACAAGAGGCTATGTAGGACATATAGGTTGATAATCAACCACCAGCGCCTAGCACACTTGCAGAAGTGGTGCAACTGTATATAACAGAGTTATCTGTTAATAGACATCTGTAAATAAAGTTATACTGTTATTCTTTACCCTATTGAGTGGATTCTGTTTTCATGCAACATGTATGCTCTTTACACTCTCACTCAGCACGGTTTCCAGAGCACGGTGATCCCAGGAGACATCCCTGTACACAAGGGGTCTTTCTCAAAACCTAGGACAGAGTCCTTCCAAGTGTATCAGCCTAATTAGTCACGCCCAGTGATATGATACTTTTTGGTGAACTCTACAGAATATCCAATCACTGGGTGTGACTAATTAGGCTGATACACTTAGAGGACACTGTCCTAGGTTTTGAGAAAGACCCAAGGTGTGCAAGAGTCACAGGAGGGTTTACTACTTACATGCAGGGTCGGCATTTCCTTTATACCAGGAGGCAAAAGCGGAGCACTGCGAAATTAGCTTGACAAGCCTACAAATTTGTGGAGTCTGTTTCTTACCATTTGGACAGACAAATTCTTGTCAGTGACCTGCAAAGCTAATTTTACAGGACTCCATGTCCCCTGGTGTAATGGCATGTCTCCAGGAAAACGTGAGGGCTGTAAGATTGGTTTAAATCTAATTGAAGTGTTACATCGATCAATAAATACAATTGTGGCAGTATGTAAAACAGATTGCCCACAATACAACAATAGACTAAAATACAATTTTCTACACTCCGCAATACTTACAACTTTCAGAAATCGTGATGCACCAGAAAACAAACTACCATGTCAATGGCACAAGTGATATTTATTTACAAAAATAAAAAAAAGTGCAATAATAATACAATTGGTTGCAAAACAATGTGTGATTCAAAGTAACACAACTGATGTGTCCCCCACACCACATCTAACCCTGTTTTTATGACTGCTGCAACAGAGTTATTCTTTTTTTGGTGGACCACGAAACCTTGAGTTCTGTGACTTCTCAGCCTCCTCTTTGCTAGGCTTCTGTACTATTGCAATATTGACAGGCAGTTGAGGTACGAGCATATGCGATGGTCTGTCGGAGGGGTCAAGTCGTCTTTGCAGACAGCTCTTGGTGGAAGCACTTGTATTCGATGCCAACGTCCTCCCAGCGGTGGACCACAGCGATGTGGGGCAAGATGGACATCCATCACCTGAGCAGCTCCTGACAACATAAGAGTAGAGGCACATGCATGGCACGATAGGTCACAGGGCTTTCTGTATTTCTGTCCACATGTTCTGAAACAGTCTGCCTATGCCACGGCCCAGATTGGTTTTGATGGAAAAGGTACTAAAATCACATATGTTCACTGAGGCCTTTGGCCACTAACCCCCAGCCCCCACCCTCTTTTTTTGTACAATGGTCTACCATGAATAATCTGTAACACAATACACAGTGTGGTTTACCATGATGTGGAAGAGTAAAGAGTTTCTGTGTATAGCATCTGCTCATAATAATAAGTTAACTTATTTATTATTTGTTATATGCATGAATGGTACCGGTCTCAGAGGTCATGCTTGTGTCCAACAACAATGGCAGGTGGCACTTGTCCATCGCAGTAGCTCCAGTGAGGTGTGGATCCTGGTGTACAGGAATGAGAATAAAAAATATGCATTAATATCGTGGCTAGGAAGAGAACATATTGATTATGATCTGTACTTGTTTTTGTTTGTTTCAAAAATACAAAAGTCAGGATAATCACTGGCGACTGTACCGCTAAAGGCCATAATAGTGTGTAAATATGCCAAGTTGACCCGTCACATCAGTCTATCCAGTTCAGATGCAGCTAAAATAGGCCACTCACCTCATAGTGAAGACTTCTTGGACTATGGGTGGCCATGGTGGTGGATGAAGACGCCCTCTCCTACACACAAGAAAGATCAAGTAAATACAGGCCACAGTTCAATTACTATGCCCTCTATCAACCTTGAATATACTTCAGCGTACCAGTGGCTTGGTCCATGTGGGAGCCAGTTTCACAGATGTCTGTTTCTAGGGGGTTGAATGAAGAGGACCCTCCGTATAGGCGTCCTCTGCTTCGAGCAGGTCCTGGTGGTCTTCATCAAACTGACCTGTTCAGAAATTGATGGTTCAGATAGGTTAGCGGATTATATTACTTATTTACATAAACATGCAGAATTAACTCTTTACGCCTCACCTGCCACCTGCCCCACCCCCTACCAGGAGTCCAAACATTATCTAATAGTTCTAGTTAGAATGAACATCATACAATTCTGTTCAATGGTATGGCTCCCACTACAGTAGATCTGTGGTTTTCACATAAATAAAGTAAATCATAATAAACCATAAAATAAACTGAACAATCTAGTGGCCACTGCCTCACAAACCTAGACTACTGTAGGCCTATAGAAGAATTATGTCCGCGCTGCCTGCTGTTTGGTCATTATATGAAAAGGATAGCTGGAGTGGTGAACAATACTCTGTGATTCACTCCACTGTATCCGTATTCGATGTAATACCCTATCTGTATTCGCCTGCGTGAAGCTAACTAGCTCTAATACTAGCTAGAAACGGCAAATAGAACCCTTCTTCCAGTGACGACTCCGTGGACAAAACATAAACAGACAAGCACTGGGCTTATAACGCGAGGAGCTTGCCTTCAGACTCCGCCACAAAAACAAACTGTTAGACAAGCACTAACAAAACCCACCACAACTAAGTTACATTGTGATAGCTTTAGCTCACTTTTCATGTCATTCAATCAGTTACGTCTATATTTGCAAGTCTCTGTAGGGCACCGATTTTGTATAGCCCATTTTGTGCTAACCGGCGAATTGTATCAACATTCAGGTTGTGTTCGGCTAATGTAGCCATGGTAGTGGAGTATTTTTGGTGGTTGCCACTGCCAGACCAAGCAATACAATGTTAAAAAACAAAACACTTACAATATTCTGTGTTTCACTCGACTGTATCCGTATTCGCTGCTCCGATTGTGTTGCCACATCCTTCAGTCGTTGTCCAGAAATGTTGTAGTCCAAGTCGGCAAATTGTTCAGAGCAAACCGCTAGCTCTTCCAGACCTCCGGCGGTGTTGCTGGGTCCATGTTCAAAGCTGTAAACCAAACCTTCCGCCGTTTGTGGTCTTGGGGATCCTGTGGAACATTATTGGAGTGTACGTTCTCCACTTGTTGCCGCAACCTCGCAAACAACATTTTCTTGGCATGATTATTTGTTCACCACCAACACTAAAATGTCACTGTCCCTGGATGCTCATTGCTATCAGCTGGCTAGGATATACAGCAGGGGTGGGCAATTATTTCGGCCCCAGGGCCGCATTGGGTTTAGAATACTGACCGAAGGGCCGGATGCCACATAAAATTTGCCCGTGTCAATAATAAAACTGTGTACGCTAACGTAACTTGGCAGCAATGATATTCCTGCACATTATAATTAAATGTATTTCAGATTAAGCCTGTCTTTGTTTAATCTTACATTCATAAGACTCTTGTGTTAGGTAGCACTTTAAGAATGTTGAGTAACAGTTTGAATTTGGATTTAAAAGTTGTATTTCTTGTAAAGGCTCTGGGGGCCACATGAAATGGTTCAGGGGGCCGCATGTGGCCCCCGGGCCTGAGTTTGCCCAGGTCTGGTGTACGGCCAGGTTGGTTGTATTGACGGAAGTGAGTGGCTCACGAGGAGGCTTTGGGGAGGGGAGGGGGGAGGGGGAAAGGGGTGAACTAGGAGTGAAGATATTAATGCGTCGAAGTCGAAGTGCTCCAAATGTATTACTACGCCTTTCATTACAGTGCCATTTCTTTATCTAGTAGGAAATCGCCAGGTTTCATTTTGTGCAACAACTTTGTGATCGGTTTACTAGTCATGCAGGGGAGATTTAATAGGGAACACATGGAAGGATTTGGTCACTTCTAACTTAAGGCACCTTTTGCGTCCATCCACAAAGCTGAGCCAAGCTAATGCTAACGAGTTTGCGCAGCGCGCGCTGCTGACTGGGGGCGCGTCCGAAGACTAGGCAGGTCCAGAGGAACTCATCTCAGGTCAGAGAAGAACATACTTTATTAATGAAACNCGGTGGACTGTTCCTTTAAGGTCATGACTGTCAGGCGTAATCTCTTGAGGAAACAGATGGGGGTGGGAATGTAAACACATATTTGTCTATGAATGACTGTGTATGTGTGCTGCTTATGGTCTGTGTGTGTGTGTGTGTGTGTGTGTGTGTGTGTGTGTGTGTGTGTGTGTGTGTGTGTGTGTGTGTGTGTGTGTGTGTGTGTGTGTGTGTGTGTGTGTGTGTGTGTGTGTGTGTGTTCTCTCCCCCTACGCTGCATTAAGGTTCTTAAGACTTGAGCTGTTTTATTAAAAATGTGAGTATGTTAGAGCTGAATGAACACATTCTAGCCCAAAATGAAGGTTCTAGCTTTTAACGGCAACTCATTTCATGTTTTTATGTGCTTCGGAGGCTGAGATATTTAGGTTTTAATAGGGAGGGGGCACCTTTTTTACCAAAAAGGGGTTCGGCTAAAATGGGTTAAGCAGGGAAATAACATAAGGTGCTTGAAAGTGAAAGCCCATTGGGAAACTCCAACTCCCATTGTCATTGTGACACAGCACTCCACAGCACACAAGTGAACACTGCACACTGCACACAACGAAATTGCATTTATGCCTCACCCGTGCAAGGGGGCAGCCCTCAGTGGCGCCCCATGGGGAGCAGTGCGGTGGGACGGTACCATACTCAGGGTACCTCAGTCATGGAGGAGGATGGGGGAGAGCACTGGTTGATTACTCCCCCCACCAACCTGGCGGGTCGGGAGTCGAACCAGCAACCTCTGGGATGCAAGTCTGACGCCCTAACCGCTCACCCATGACTGCCCTGCCCTGCCCTTGCCCATCTCCTTCAGGCCATCACAATAACAATGCGATTGCATAAACCAAATCTCGAGCCTCAATAGGGGTGGCATATAGGGCTGCATGATATTAGAAAAATATGCGATACGCGATAACATGACTGTATACTGCGATATCGATATTACTCGCAATATTTAATATATACATATATTTTACCCTCTCTATATGCCATTCTACACTTTATCATGTATACAACTGAGAGCAATGTTTTATTGCCAACATTATTTTTTTATGAGGAAAAAACATGGCTAATGTACAGCATCAACTTAAAATGACAACATGTTTAATGCATTTTTTAACCTTCTCACCAAATTTCCTGCTATTAAAAATTTAAAACGGTTTGCGATACATGCACAATAGCGACACATTTTCGATACATCGCGCAGCCCTAATCACAATAACAATGCGATTGAATAAACCACATCTCAAGCCTCAATAGGGGTGGCATAGTTAAGAAAAATGCACAGCTTGATCAACCACTACGTTTACATGAGGTTTTTAAATTCCGAATTAATAATACAGAATTAAGTCAAGTCAAGTGTACTTTATTGTCAAAAATCTATGTAACAGGGTTAGTACAGAAGTTTGAAATTTGGAATTTGACCAGTCTCCAATGTGAAGTTAAACTAAAAACATTTCAATAAGACATTGCCAATAATCTCTCTCTCGCGCGCGCACGCACACACACACACACACACACACACACACACACACACACACACACACACACACACACACACACACTCACACACACACTCACACTCACACTCACACACACACACACACTTAAATGGTTCCGTCGAGTTTGCGGCTGACTAGAGGCAGGTAAAATTCCACTTCTGTTGAGGTAAAATGAGTCCCTCAACATTCAAGATTCAAGATTCAAGATTCAAGAATTTATTGTCATTGTCAAAAAGGCAACGAAATTGTGTTCGGGGTACAATACTTAGTAGCAGCAGGTTTCCAAGAAAAGTGCAAAAAGAGGTAAAAGTGACACCAGTGCTTGACCCCCCCAGCCCCCCCATCCCACTTAAAGTGCAGCAGAGATTAAAATTAAAATTAAGATTAATTAGGGCTGGGCGATATGACGATATGTAAATTGCAGAGCAAATTTGCTACCCAACACTCATGCAGAACACCCCTTTGTGTTTCTCTGTGGCCCTTCACTCGCACTGCTGAAGGATGGGAAGATTGTGAATTGTTCAGCACAATTATCTTTCTTTAAGAAGAAATATCGTCTAAAAATATTGTGATATCACTATTCACTGAAATAATCATGATATTGATTTTTCTCAAAATGTGATACATAGAACAAAACAACTAAAGGCTAGCCTACTTGAATTAACCAAAAACAAACAGAGGAGAGGAGAGAGGAGAGGAGATTGGAGATGAGAGAGGAGAGGAGGGGAGAAGAGGAGAGGGGAGGTGAGGAGAGGATAGACATAAGGAAGGGAAAAGAGGAGAGGATAGAGGTGAGGAAGAGGAGAGGAGAGGATAGAGGTGAGGAGGGGAGAGGAGAGGATAGAGTAGGAAGGAAGAGGAGAAGAGTAGAGGTGAGGAGGAGAAGAGGAGAGGATAGAGTAGGAAGGAAGAGGAGAAGAGTAGAGGGGAGGAGGGGAGAGGAGAGTGTAGAGGAGGGAGGTGCCAGAGATGGGGTGAGGAGGGGAGAGGAGAGTGTAGAGGAGGGAGGTGCCAGAGATGGGAGGAGGAGAGAGGAGGGAGGTGCCAGAGATGGGAGGAGTGTAGAGGAGAGAGGTGCCAGAGATGGGGTGCATCACAATGCTCTATGGCCAGTAAACACACACTGTGTCATATGTTGAAATTTGGATGAATTCTACTGGGTACTGGGTGGCCCACACACCATACGCACTACAGCCACACACAGCCCTGATACAAACCTGCATACACACTACAGCCACACACAGCCCTGATACAAACCTGATTACACACTACAGCCACACACAGCCCTGATACAAACCTGATTACACACTACAGCCACACACAGCCCTGATACAAACCTGATTACACACTACAGCCACACACAGCCCTGATACAAACCTGATTACACACTACAGCCACACACAGCCCTGATACAAACCTGCATACACACTACAGCCACACACAGCCCTGATACAAACCTGCATACACACTACAGCCACACACAGCCCTGATACAAACCTGAATGCACAACAATGAGTGACAACTGATAGGTACAACAGTAGTACCACAGGTTTTCAGGTTTCTGGTCCGAAATGGGCAATTCCTGGCCATCAATCAAAAGTCTGCCATCACTAACGACAAACACAGCTGGGTCAAAGACGTCCAACGTGAAATTGTCCTTCAGTGCCAACGGATACTTTTCCTTACTGTAACTGTAAAAAACATGATTTTCTTTTTTTTCATGTAAATTCATGAAAGCCAAGCCAAAAAAATAATTCTAAAAAAAATCGTATTTTTTGCAGTAACAGTAGGCAAAAGTATCCGTTGGCACTGAAGGACAATTTCATGTTGGACGTCTTTGACCCAGCTGTACTCCTAGTTCTTTTTGTTAGCTGGGGTGACACACACATGCAGTACTCGCATTTGCATTTTCCTTGGAAAAGCTGTTCTACGGCTTTCGTTGAAAAGCCACTCTTAACAATACTCGGCACAGTAAAACCACTCAAAGCCATGAAATCTACTCAAGGGCACCGCCAACACTAACCTGCTCTACTCTCAGGAAGGGGCCCAGCTAGGTTGTGTTGTGTAATGACTGGCCAAGACCGATTAAGCAAGATAAGAACGGCTAGGACTTTCCATTTAATACTTTCACATTTTTTTAAAATGTTATGCATATTTATGTAAAACTGAAAAATGAGAAAAGGTCGCACTGAGGAAGGCAGAACGCCGAAACGCGTCTGTGTAATAAAGAAACCTATGCATTCTCATTTTTCAGTTTTACAATATTTTGGTCAGCACCCTTAAAAGAAGAAAAGAATTGTTGGGTGAAGCCTGCTCCAACCTTTGTGAACTTTATGCATATTTATGTAGACATGTGAATCGTGATGCTGCATCGAATTATGAGGCCCTTGCCAATACCCACACCTAGTGCAGAACCTGTGTTATCTATTGTCATTAAAATTGTAATGATCAAGAGTTAAGTTAATATGAATTAGGGATGGCGAAAGTTTTTAAAAGTCTTAACCGACCACTGAGCCTCATTAACCAGTGGTTAACCGGTTAACCGAAAATTCTATAATTGTCATTTATGATAGCCTGTTCTCTCGCACGTCTTTCTCTGCCCGTGAAACAAGTTATGCCCCCATTTCAGAATGGTTGGGCTCCTATCACACAATGTTAGTTCATGCCCTTTGTATTATACATTTTCCCCAATCATTGTCCACTAGCCTACTTGTGGAGGAAGAAGGGTTTTGTTTTGGGGAGAAAAACAATTGCTTTGCCAGCGCACCCACGCACAGGCACACATTATGCACAATGTCGACCTTCCATGCAACGCGGCACCGGAGGCAGGGCGGTTAACCGGCAGAGAAAGTTTTAACTGGTTAACGTTAATCCGGTCAACTACTGGCTAAATGGCTACCGGTTAACATCCCTAATATTAATATATAATGCTCTCTGTAATGTCATAGCAATGTTGTCATGGAACGAACCCACAGCAAAAGGTGTGATATCCTTCTACTACAGAACAATCTTTAAAAGGCCCTGCCGTGGCCAACCGGTAGGGTACTCGTCTGCCATGCGGCCGACCCGGGTTCGATTCCCGGCCCGGTCCTTTTCCAGCCGACCCCTCCCCATCTCTCTCCCCATTCGCTTCCTGTCCACCTCTCAGAATGTCCTGTCAACAAAAAAGTCGTAAAAAAGGCTTTGAATGGGGGGGGGGGGAAGATAAAAACAAACACTGCACCTTTAAGGCCTGTGTGGCAGCGATTGTGGGTTGGACGAGAAATAGGGAGAGTGGGAAAGGAGAAGAGACACACAGACACACACACACACACACACACCTGCCGCACTGCATGTGTTTGCATGCTGTAAACTGATAAAGCCAGGCATCCAAAAAACAAGCCTGAAGAGGAAAAACAAAAGCCCTGCTGGGGGGGAAAAAAACAAATCCTGCCTGCAAGCCAATAACAAGGTCATTAGAAATCAAGCCCCATGTTGACGGTATTACGAGCGCCTTGTTCTGAAAACACTCGCTCCGGGAGTAAACAAGATCATCCCATTGGACAGAGGTTAAGCTCCCCATGCCCCTAAAATCACCAATCGCTGGGCCCTCTGCCCTGACTGAGCATGTGGTTTGAGGACCTGTTTCCACATAGCAGGATATTTTTATATGTGGATATTTTTTTCTCCTGGTTACATTGGTTTTGGCCATCCGTTTCCACATAGCAATTATTTAAAATCCAGATATAAAAAAGCAGGCTTTAAAAATATCCTATCTAGGGGGCTATTTTTATCCACATGTTGCGTTTACACCTAAACAGGAGAAAAAAATACCCTGCTAAAAAAATATCCTGCTACGTGGAAACAGCATCTGATGATAACTAGGGCTGTCAGTAGATTAAAAAAAATAATCTAATTAATTACAGAATTTGTAATTAATTAATCTAATTAATCGCACTTACTCGTATGTTCTTTTCATGACGCGAAATAATAATAATAATAATTATAATAATAATAATAGTAGTAGTAGTAGTAATAATTACAATAGGCCTATAAGCCCTATGATGTACTAATATGTTAAAGTAGGCCTGGTAAACAGAGTTAGTGAATAAATAGGCTACATTAGCAAACACAAAAAATGAGTCTACAGTATCTTATCTATCTATCTATCTATCTATCTATCTATCTATCTATCTATCTATCTATCTATCTATCTATCTATCTATCTATCAGAAAAGGTCAGAGTTCAAGGAAATGGGAACACCCCCTGATGAAACAGATGACGTGCATTCATTCACGTTTTGTTTACATTTTGGGGAGCTGGATTAGCCAGGAATGATAACTGCACTGAGCTAGCCAATAACCCTTGCTTGGACTAAACATTGATTCTACACCAAAATATTCTATGGATATAAGACAGGACAAGAAAGACTGACTGATGTAAACTTCTCCAAACTCTGCACGAAAGGTAAGACATCCTATCTCTGTAGGCTATAGCGATTGGTTGAAGCTAGAAAACGTCAGTGTCTGAGGTGTCAGTGGAAGTTAGCGATCAAAGTTGTCAACTTGACATCTGTGGCACAGTGGTATTATTTTATTCTGAACGTGGCATGTATCACTCAAATCGCTGTAATCACAACCCAACTTGAGAAGATCATCTTCCAGCACTTGCGATGACTTTGTGCTGTCAAATTGAAATCTTGCACTGTAGCTTGTGTCATGGGGTAATTTCGGAGCCTGTAATATTTTGATTCTTATGTGCAGCGTGGAAAAGGTAGCGAGTATCTATCAAGTGGTTTGATGTTGTAGTGAATATACAAGTGTTGTTCTGCCGATGAGCAGAAACCTCTGCTGAAATTGCGGTAGGCTCTATGTAAGTTAGTAGCTTGGCTACCGCGGTCACACATCATGAACACAAATATTTGCGTCGTGTGTTTCAAAGCCTGAACAGTCAATGCATTCGTATGCTGGGCTATAGTTGTATGAAAGATTTAAGTAGGCCTACCACAAGTCCAACTATTATACAACTGCCATGGCCAAATCAAATGATAAACTGTCTTGAAATGCGCCTGTATTCATATCAGATGAACCAGCTGCCGAGCGCAGACTTGTAGCTTACATCTCGTGATAAAATGCTTTCTAAAAGTTATCAAATATAGACAAATCGATAATGGGAAAAACACCACATTTTGTCTGACATGGTATTAGTATTAGAGATTGTCTGATTGCTTGTGTTAATTGAAGGAAAACGTCGTTGGTCCACAGCTATTTTTAAACTGAACAGCTGTTCGCAGCAATGCAGCGTCAACTGGCATCTCGTAATAATTCAAAAATATCTAAAAATAATTAAATACAAACATATGCTTTTGTTCATGAAAAAAGACAGAAAAGTGTCTGTATTGTATTTATTGTATTTTAGCTTTAGAAGTTGACGGACGGCTTGTATTTATCACAGCGTGAGTGAGTGAATTCAGTTGCCACGCCATGCGCTTAGAACGTATGTCTACCCATAAATAATTAATGCCATTAATTTTTACAACGCCTTGTAAATTATGCGCCTTGTAATTAATTAATCGAATTAACGCGTTAAAATGACAGCCCTAATGATAACCCTGGGTGAACTAGCCTCGCGTGCCATCCTACGTACTTCCGCTAAGACACTTGGCTCCGCACTACGTCTGGTACCTGTCTTCTGTGGAGCGATGTTGACCGGTAGGATTTGCACCGGTGTTCTGACAAACGGTCCTACATTGTAATTTTATCCTACGGTAGGATGTTCTGTCAGACATGTCTGTTAAACGGTCCTACATCGCCATAGATAGACGTCAGACATATTTGTTCAACAACTTATAAGTTCAATCCTAACTTTTCCGCAAATGTCCTTCCTGCTTCCTGCAATCGCGTCAGATCGAACAAAGTCCAGACCATGAATACGAAATGGAATGGTAGTATTATGGTATGGTCAGGACCAGGCTATGGGTGAACCACCATAGCTTTAGTAAGCAAACCTCACAATGGCGGAGTGTTACCACTTAGGGCTGAGGTTAAAAGTTACATTACATTATATTACATTACATTGCATTTGGCAGACGCATTACAGTTACAAAATATTTGTAAGTTACAAAACAAATTTAAAAAATGAAAATGTCGGATGCATTCGGATTTAAGCAATAGAGCTCCTTAGTCACCCCGACACATGTAGCAGACTGTAGTATTTCTTGTTAGCATTTAAGGACTTTCCGGTTAACCACTCGATGGCCGTGGGGAATGGGGACCAGTCTCAAATAAGGTGCAAACACGCGGCTAGCGAACCCCCGCAAACTGACGAGGGTATTACAAATAGGCTGTAGGGATGACATGATTGATCATTTTTGTGTCAAACGCTGACATAAATACGATGTTGCTATCACATGCTTATCCCGGAAAACTGGCAGACTACAGGAGGGAGATTTCACGAGCCGTGACCATGATAACTTACGGCAAACCGCCACAAACCTTCCTAGTACGAGACTTTGGAAATATTTCTAACTAAGCTCTGATACAGGTTGTTTTTCACTCCTGGTAACACTCTTTTGATAAAAGGTAAATAGTGCCATAACTGCAATTACTCCAATCGCTTTGGTTTAGTAGTATACGTTCAAAACTTACCATCGAGGAGAAATTTGCTCTTGCGACTATAGCTCACGCGAGAATGTGAGATGTAGTTCCCAAAAACTCACGAGTAGCCACATTACTTACATTACTTATGTTTAGGTTGATAAATACTAGTGGTGTGGATCGCCACTGCCCTCACGATCCGATTCGATCACGATTCGGGAGGTAGTAGATCCAATTCGATTCGATTCTATTAGATCCAATCCGATTCGATTCAATTCTACAATGCATTGCAATGCATTACATTTCTACTGAACGCAAAGCAAATGTTCAGCCATGATGAGGAAATACAAGTAGTCAGATACTGAGCAACAATTTATTGGCTGTTTTCTGTATCAGTCTGTATCAGTCTTGCAATGTTTTGAAGTGTTTTTATTTAATTAACATTCATTTGCTCCCGAAATATCCATGGAAGTAATTGAAACTTAAAAAAATTGCCGGATTGATTCTGGAACTTGCCGGATCTGGATCTGGATCGTCCATGCCCCGGATCGATTCGGATCGCCGAATCGATCATTGTTGACACCACTAATAAATACACACGTGTTGTTGTGCTGCTCCATTTGTTACCAAGGAAAGGATGCGGGGATAGGCGAATGACAGCTGTTAACGTTTGTCTTATATTTTTGTTAGCCCAATGTTAAAAATTATATTCCTGGAAACCGGATTTCCGTGAAAATGCTAATCCGCGCATACAACTCGTCGTCACCCACTTAGGAGCTCTATAGAATGGGCTACTTTAACAATAGGTGTGTCAGAACTTGGATGCCGAGTGCGGTGTTATTTGTTTTAACCCACTGTAGCCTGATGACTCGTATATGTTGTTTGACCTTTGCTGCCTGGAGACACATACACGCGGCATTCAGGCTCTTGAGATTTTTGCTTTTTTAATAAAAATGTGGGTATGTTACAGCTGAATGAACACGTTCTAATGCAAGATGAGGGTCTTAGGGTTTAAATGCTTATTTCATGTTCTAGTATGTGCATCGGAAGCTAAGAATGATATTTAGGTTTTTATAGGATGAAGGCAACTTTCCCAACAAGGGCTTAGGCATTCAGCATTTTTTTGCAGGTGCTTTAGGCATCAATGGGTTCTAACTAGGGATGGCGAAAAAAAAATTAAAATCTTAACCGACACCGACTACTGAGCCTCATGAACCGGTGGTTAACCGCTTATCTTAAATGAAACAGCGTCCGCGTGCCTGATATGCACGACAGCACTGAAATGTTTTTTATTTAATTTTTCACATAAGCCTTTTCTTAAGCTGCACAGACAGGACCTGTCAGCACCTGTCATCCAGCGGCGTACAAATAGTCACTATAGTAACTGGTTAACTGTTGGCTCTGTGCTGTGGTTTTTAGATATGTAGCCTGCGTTAGTTCTGCCAGGAAGACTCAGGTCACCTGTGCATTTTGCAGAGCCAATCAGCGGCTGACATTTCCTTTATAGCGACGTGTCTAACACTCCTTTCTTGCTGGCCTAGGCATGGCCGGTCCGAAATCTCCACCTCCATCCCCACCACCACCAGTTGGGTCCAGTCTTGGGGTTAAAGGTCCAGTTCCTGCTGCACGGCTACGGCAGGCTCTACTGGATCCGCCAGCGCAAGTCCCAGGCTGATGATTGGACCTACACCAAATACTGTCTACTTTTTGCCAATTCCATTGTCAACTATGTTAACATTAAATCGTTAAATACTAATTCCTCTCTCTGAGTCTTAATGGCAATGGAATGGAAAATGTGGCAGAAGTGTGAAAGTCTGTGCGTTTGTGTATGTTCTTGTGTATATTCTTCATGCATGCATGAGCATAAGTACAACAGTAGTAAGCAGCAGTGCAAGTAGGTGCGTTTATGCACAGTGGCCATCGGGGAGTTTCATGTGTGGCTGTGAGGACATTATCATCGACGTTCAACTCTCTTCGAGACTTGGGTCTGACCAAGAGCATAACAATTAACGTTTCCCAAACGGCACGGTTGACCTGCCTCCCTTGGTTTGCTTATGGTTGTTTGCTTATTGACAAAGTGGGAGGAGTTCCTGTATTTGCGGGAACTCAGAAAGTACTTGCATTGCTCTTGACCTGACTAGTTGCAACGCTGAAAGTGTTGCGTCACTAGGAGGGCACAGCCTGGCTACAGAATCAGATCTGCCACTTGTGGGACTTCATTCCGCCTGACACGGACTGACATTCTGACATTCATTCTCTACCTCTCTTTCTTTCTTTCTTTCTCTCTCTCTCTCCCTCCCTCGCTCTCTCTCTCTCTCTCTCGCTACTTTCAACCATTCATCCTTTGTATTTCTTACGAGTTGTATTTCTGAAATGTTTCTCTCTCTCTCTCTCTCTCTCTCTCTCTCTCTCTCTCTCTCTCTCTCTCTCTCTCTCTCTCTCTCTCTCTCTCTCTCTCTCTCTCTCTCTCTCTCTCTCTCTCTCCTGTACTTTTCATTTCATAGCCACCCCTCTCTGTTTTCCCTTTCTGATTTCCATGCTCTCTTTCTCTTCCTCACAACTTGTTCTTGGTTGATTTGGTATGCAGTGTTGCCAGATTGGGCTGTTTCCCGCCCAATGCTTAGGATGGCCGTGTGAGGGTAAAAATGGCATTTAGCAGAAAAACCTGCCCAATTTTTTGCCATAGAAATCAATAGAATTGGGCGGGAGTTTGTGTTTCTAGGCGGGTTTTGGGCATTTTTTTGGGCTGGAAATCATCAGCCTCATCTGGCAACCCTGTTGGTACGTTGTTTGTTCCATCTTTTTCTCTGTCTCTCTGCTCTTTATGTACAATCTCTCTTGTCTGTTTTCCGCTTGCTTGCCCTCCATTATTGGGTGTGTATGTCTCCCTCTCTCCTTCTTGCTCTCTTTCCATGAGCCTTGCTAACACTCGTTCTCCCTTACCGTCTCATTTTCTCTCTCTCTCTATCTTTCACCGCCTTATTTTCTCTCTCTCTCTCTCTCTCTCTCTCTCTCTCTCGTTGGTTTTGTGGAGTAGAGAAGGGAGGGGGGGGGTGTAGTCTTGTGCTGACAGGAAAGTTCTTGCTCGCCAAGATTCCTGGAAAGCGTACGGCACTCAAAGGGAAAAAAAGAACAACTTAGTGGGGGTGGCAGAGGGGGGAGGACGAGAGCGAGGGAGGACGAGAGGACGAGAGGAGGGAGGAGGTCTGGAAGAGAGGAGGGAGGAGGTCTGGACGCTACTGACAGCTGCCAAGAAAAACAAGGCGCTCAGCTCTCCTCCTCGCCAACAGGCTCTTATAGACGTTTATTAATGTGCCGACTAACCTCACGCACACGCACGCACGCACGCACGCACGCACAGACACAGACACAGACACAGACACAGACACAGACACAGACACACACACACACACAAGAGCAACTCATTGACCTCAGGAGTGGGATGTGGTTCGGGAACCCCCCCACACACATACACACAAACGTCCACACACACACACACACACACACACACACACACACACACACACACACACACACACACACACACACACACACACACACACACACACACACACACACACAAGCCCAGAATAGTTAGTACACCACAGGACTGTTGAGAAGCAAGTCGGCAGCAGACAGCAGTCCCTAGACAACGAATACACACCCCCCAAATAATGCCCATTCAAATCCCATATTCACTGCCTCTTGATCTGCTTGACTGCTTGACTTGACCCAGACAAATGCACAGTTGACTTTGCACCCCACACCAACCCTCGAAATTTCCATCCCCTATCTGCAGCGATTAAAGAATTCACAGGAAGTGATCCATCAACGACTTTTTGAGAAAAAAAACCCCAAACGATTTGGTGAGCACACCCTACTCAAATGATGTTTGCACAAGTCTTTGGACACACACACACACACACACACACACACACACACACACACACACACACTCTCCGTGACGGTATGTAGGGTAGGGACACACACACATGCACGCACATAAATGCACACTAGCATGTACAAAATACACACATGCACATGCCCACACACACCACACCACACCTACACACACACACACACACACACACACACACACACACACACACTGGTTGGTTTTGAATAGCTCTGTGGACTGGAGACCATGACGTACCTGTTTGTACATGAGGGGAACCAGGAGGGGGGTGGGGGGGGGGGGGGGGTTGGGTAGATCTCCCCTAACCTGCCTGCCCGCATGCAGTGCACGTCGTCGTTTCCCAGAATTCAGCACTTAGCTAGAGCACGGGTTGCCTTCTGAGAGCCTCAAGAAGAAGCACAGTTAAGTACATTTTTGAGTGACGTGTCAATTCAACACTAAGAAGAGTCAAAGTGTGCTGAATTAAGTTAACAAAAAAAATTACCGCATGGCCTTATTTAACACAGTATGACTAAGATGTTTTTCTCTTAAATGCTTTAGAAACATTTTCTCCCATGACCTACTTACTGTACGTGAGTGTTTCGAATGACCAGTTTTTCCCATTAGTTTAACAAAGGACTGGTAGAACAGTTTCCCCATCTTTGGGATTATAACATTTTGATCTTCGCCATGTACCAAGTTATGTAAGGGATAATTGACGACACGGTGTGCGTATAAAGACAGTTAATCATCAGCCCATTCAGCGCGTCACAATGGGAGATTCCAAACTGCCGTGGTATAAGTTTATATAATTCATAAAATATTTGTCGTTTCAATTCACCCTCATGCATTCCAGTTCTCCTGCAGCCCTGTCTTTTCATTGTTCCACCTTTTAAATCTCTTTGCCCTTTGTCAAGTCACGTCAAGTCAGCTTTTATTGTCACTTTCTTTCATATGCACAAGACATACAAGGAAAATGAAATTACGTTTTCTGTCTGCACCATGCCAGGACAAGACATACAAGACTGACATTTTACAGACTGACATAAGAATATATTTGCACATATAAACTGTACTTTTACAGCTTAAAATGTTTAAATCAGAGACTTGTTTAAAGGGACACTGTGTGAGATTTTTAGTTGTTTATTTCCAGAATTCATGCTGCCCATTCACTAATGTTACCTTTTTCATGAATACTTAACACCACCATCAAATTCTGAGAATTCATTATGACTGGAAAAATTGCACTTTTCATACATGAAAAGGGGGATCTTCTCCATGGTCCGCCATTTTGAATTTCCAAAACTAGCCATTTTTAGCTGCAAAAAGGACTCTACTTGGACCATACTAGAAAATATATGTTTATTACTTAGTAAACTTTCATGTAAATATCAAAATTGGCGATTGCACATACAAGCCTAATGCCATGTCAAACGGCTTGCACCCCAGCTGCTGTAACTTACATTGCCTGAACAACATTTGAATTGATATATGTGCTCGAAAACATCAATATGGATTTCATATAGAATATAGTGTTTCAAATGATGAATACGATATGAGGATTTTGAGTGTTTTACACACTTAACTCTGATCAGGAGAGTGTACTGCTACTGCTACTTGGCTGTGAAAGCCCATTACAGTTCAAAAGCCAAGTAAGCACTACACTCGCTGAGAGAGACAGCGTTGGCGTGCGCGGCCAGTCCTGTTCTGTTCAAAATCCCATCATCAAATCATAATACATTAATATTGCCATTACATTGTGGTGGAGCCTTCCCTTCTCAGTAAATAAATTGTAATTGATGGGCTGTACTTTCAAGTAATTACAAAATCAGGTCATCCGTCAGCAAATAAACTTGTGTGACTTGTGGACGAATGCTGAGCAGCCTTTATCATTTCCATCTCCATGGAAACTGTGTGACCTGTCTCTCTGCCAGATAGCAAAATGAGACGGCTGGTTTCGGTGGTTTAGGGTGGGTTGCAGTCAAATAAAACAAGAGCTGGCTTTTCCGTGACTGGAACTCCTTGCTTAGATTCCTAGAAGAGCTTTTTGAGGAAAATGTCTGTTAAGGTTTTTATTAAGGCGCCAGACTTTCCTTTCAAGGAATTCTGCCCTGCACTCTGTTGTTCTCATAGCTGACTAAGAGAGTTCGCAAATGTAGAGAAGAGTAATGTAATGTAGAGTAGAGTGACTTTATTGATCCCCTGGGGGAAATTAAGGTGACATGACTAAACATTAAAACTAAACATATGAACCTAAAGTAGTTCACAAATGAGTAGTTGCCTTTTTCTTAATTCTATTAACAGGCAATGTCTGCCAGAACATTTGGAATTTGGGGATTTTGACAAACAAAGTTTTGCAAGCGCCTGCACACCTCGAAGGCGTCTTTTTCAGCAGGTGCAGTTTTTCAGGGAACTTCAATCATCGGTTTTGACAAGGAAGAGTGCGACACTGCTTCTGTTTTCTATTTGGGGATTTCCAAGAATCCTTGAACACCGGTGTGCCAAATGAGAGGAAAGCTGCTTCACTGCTTTCAGTGCCTAAGGAGGAACACTTTCACTCGTCCACTACAAATGATGCTACTGTAGTTACATTGCTTTTTTATTCTTAAATAGTGCTTGCAAAGTTGCATGCACGGGTAAATTATTCGTAAACATTTTCAGTGCAACAGTATTGTAACGCATGCATCCATCAAGTGATGAG
>NC_085871.1:43820489-43865489 GCF_034702125.1 Engraulis encrasicolus | reverse complement strand
CTCTCCAGGCTTAAGTTATTTGTTGCCAAGATGTGTAGTAATCGGCATTGACATTTACAGTCAAGTGTGTTTACAACAAAAGCAAACAGGATAGAATAATACCCAATAGCCTTTCTACCTATAGCCGTCCCACAGGCTATTCGCCCCATTATACAAAATTTGGCCGCAGTTCAATGGATTTGCATTAGGGGCGCTGTTCAGACAGAGCAGATTGGGGTTCCCCTATTGGGCTGGGGCTAATGGCCCACAATAAGTCCTCCCTAGCAACTGAAACCTGGACATATTACGGTCGTCTCTGACTGCAAATTAAACATTAAAATTTAAAACACAGTAACCTAGGAGTTATATCCGTCTAGTTTCTTACAGCTTCGACATTTGTGAGTCAGTCTTCACTAGCTTCTAGCTAAGGAAATGACGACATCCAATTGGTGAATGGGGAACTAAACCGGATGCTAACGTCGGCGAGACGTAGCCTAGCCACAAGCTAACTGACAAACGTGAGGCCAACAACTCGGCCGATCGTGATGTACGCCACAAATAGACCAATCGACCTCATATTTAGACACTACAATGTTGATTTCTGCCTTCGATTTTCATCAGTTAAGAAATCTAGCGTCGGATTAACACATTTTTAAGGTAGTAAAAGCGAGTTGTCGCCATGTTTGTTTTCCAGAATCACCCGGGTACAGAGCTCACGTGCAGCATTCTGGGTAATTGAGTTTCACGTTATTCATGCACAAAATGCGTGTTTTTTAAAAAATGCAATGACTTTAAAAAATCAAACCAAATGCCATTTGGAAGGGCAATTTACACTTCCTTTAGGAAAAATAAAATGAAAACCGGTGACCTTCCATATCGGACACATCAGTTGCGTCTATTGTGGAGCTTCATAGGACCCCCATTCATTCTGACGGCTCTCCTCTGCTTGAACATCGCCGCCCCGTGGACAGTACCACCCGGAAGAAGCTGCCAGTTTGGCCTCTCCTCTATAAATCCTCTCTGATAATACCCAATAGAACTGTACTGAACTGAACGGACAAGAACATAATTTCACGAATCCCTTCAAAAGTGTCCTCCAATTGGGCTTGCATGCCCACGGGGACCACGGTTCGAGTCCGGCCGGGGTCATTTCCCGATCCGACCCCGTCTCTCTCTCCCACTCGCTTCCTGTCACCATCTCAAACTGTCCTATCAAATAAAGGCATAAAAGCCCCTAAAAATACCTTTTAAAAAAGTGTCCTCCAATAAAATTTGGATGAACACAAAATCAAGACACCGTGTGAAAGTGTTGAGTTGGATCTAATATTGACGCTGCACATTAATGTGAGTTTTTGTGCGTTTCTGCTGTTGCATCATTTATAGATTGCTTTCAGAGATAGCGTGTGTGCAATGTGACCATAGAGAAACAAACCTGGAGAAAACAAACAAAGAGAGAGCAGAGAGAGAACAATACCAGGTACTGTATCAGATATGGACAGTGTGAGAGAAAGAGGATGAAGTAAGCAAAACAAGATTTCCTGTTCCAAGAAAAGTGTGTAGTACTCCGCCTCGATGTTTTTTTTTGTTTTTTTTTTGTCAAAGACGACGCAGAACATTTTCTTAGAAGAATCCATTTCTGAGAGAAAATGTGGCGACCTCGTGTTTGTGGATGTGGTTGTTGGAAAAGGAGAGGGACTGAGAAACCGTTATGGCATGCCGGCTAATGTGAAACATTTATCCAGACTTAAAGAATGAAAAGTGAACCGTTGTTGTGATATCTGAAATTCACATGTCACAACTAGCTAGGCCAACAAGTTGACTTGCCATTTGTTTGTGCTAGTTAGATACTATCTGTAGGCCTATATGGTACAAAAATGATAGAAGTGAAGGGAAAAAATACGGGTGCCCAAATTCAGACTTATCAAACAATGCATTGTACAAAATACGCCTCTTCAACACAGTAAGCTAAACTTACTTCACATAGTGTAACTTAATTGGGTAAACACTTTACTTGACGCCGGTGTCATAAGCATGTCATTACAGTGTCATAATAGTGTCATAATAGTGTTATGCATGTGTCATGAACATTATGTCCATGTCATAAACATTTTATTGAACAGTTTATTTAACAGCTGTCTTTGCCATAACCCAATGTCACATAAGGCCAACAGTCATACAATGTTTATGACATGGACATAATGTTTATGACTTATCTATGACTGTGTCATGACACTATTATGTAAGGGTTAACGTTCGGCGAGAAGGTCGCTACCGTGGAATAGCAGCACGACAGAGAGAATCTTTAGACCCCGACGCGGAGCGGAGGGGTCTTGTTCTCTCTGAAGTGCTGCTATTCCACAAAGCGACCGACTCGCCGAAAGTTAACCCGCTTATTATATGGATATACTTAAATGATTCACACATGGCGGGGACATTTCTTTAGACCTATTTAATGTTAAGATTGTTGCTGCGCAAAACAAAACAGTGCCGTTGTGGAACACCGCTAGGCAACAGCTAGGTAGCCAGGACAACAGGTGTTGTCTATCACAGCAGCTGATTAGAGTGACAAAAGACCGGACCCCCTGCGGAGTGATATGAAACAGTCGCTTTAGCCACTGACTTGTATACAAGCCAGTGGCTTTAGCAGTGAACGTCTTGTTGCCATTGACAGCGGTAGCCAGGACAACGGGTGCTGTCTATCACAGCAGCTGATTAGAGTCTTGTTGAAAAGTCGCTTTAGCAGTGAAAAGTCTTGTTGCCATTGACAGCGGTCTGTTATAGACCAACCCGTCCGTTATCGAAAAATAACAGACGTCCGAACGTTGGGGAGCCCCGTTGAAATGAATGGAGCATTCGACAGATGACGTCACAACCATATAATAAGACACTGTAATGACATGCTTATGACACCGGCGTCAAGTAAAGGTGTTACCCTTAATTGTTTCCACAAATAAACAGTGACAACTGTGAGAGTGCAAAAGTCTGGGTTACTTACAATTTGCCCATGCACATGTGCCTTCTTAAAGGATAACTTCAGCCAATTTTAACATGCAATTGTAATGCTCACACTAGCCCGGACTTGTCAGGACCTGAGAATTTTCTTCCTTATCTACAGCCTTTTCCGAGATCCTGGTCATTGTAATGGGGACAGAGTTTGTTTACATTTTAAAAAAAAACATTTATTTATTCCCAAAAACATCCAAAAGGTTATGCAACATCAGCAGACAACTAGCAAATGATACCTTCATAAACAAAATCTGCCTCCAGAATAGCTCAGATCTCGGAAAGGGCTGAGCCAAAAAAGTGCAGCAGGGTTCGAAGACGTGCACAATGCCATTGTCATTCAGTGTAACAGATGCCTTCTGCTGACTGTGACTGTAAAATCATGACTCTTATTATTTATTTATTTTTACAGGGAATTCATGAAAGCCTTGGCTATGATCCATTCACTTGAAACAATTTAAAAATCATGTTTTTTTGCAGTTACAGTTGGCGGAAGGTGTCCGTAACACTGAATGACAAAGACATCTTTGACCTAGCATCACCAGGTAGGCTGACAGTCAAGGGTAGCGTGAGCAATACAACAGCATACTGAAATTGGCAGAAGTGATCCTTTGCCATGCTAAAGGGTCAATGACCCCATGTCAAATCAGAGTTTCAGGCCCCTGGCATACATTTTAATGAAACTTGGCAGCCTATGCCTTTTCAGTGACAAGGTAGAAGCCCAGAACTGCATTTGAAGGAATCTGGTACAGTAAGGGAGAAACAGTATAAGACAGTCTGAATAAGTCCACGCCACGGTATGAAATAAGTTGTAGTGTCAGAGGAGTAGTAGCCGACTCCACTCCATGTTGGTGTAATGTAGGATACTGCCAGGTGGCTACTACAAGGCTACTTTTCTACACATTATTTCCCACTATGCTATATCACATTATCTCTCTGCAATGGTGTAAAATATTCTTTACTTTACTTGCCAGTTTGATAGTTCACCTGTCCTTGCCTGGTTGCAAATGTGTGTGTGTGTGTGTGTGTGTGTGTGTGTGTGTGTGTGTGTGTGTGTGTGTGTGTGTGTGTGTGTGTGTGTGTGTGTGTGTGTGTGTGTGTGTGTGTGTGTGTGTGTTGCACAACGCTGATCGCTTTACCTTGAGCCGTCACCTGACCAGTGCGGCTGTCCAGTCCCTGCTGCAGCCTCTCCCGAACCCAAGGGTACTCCGCCTCCAGGGATACAAGAAATTTCTCAAAAGCTCTCGGTCCCCGGACAGGAAGGAGGTCGAGCAGCTTTAGAGTCCTTTTCTTGCTGGAAGTTTCTGCTAATATGTCCTCGACGTGGTTTAGTGTCAGGATGTCTTCCTGGTACAAATACTGCACGATTGTGTCATCCGTGTTAATGTTGGAGGACAGTTCCAGCCTGTGCTTGCGGAGAATCTCCTTATGATCGGGGTCCATTGTCATTAATTTTAATGCAAATTACTTATCTGTCAGATGACTTGACTTCACGCGACACGATGACTTCCAAGTCGTCACCGCAGCAATTTCGAACCAGTTATAGAAATAACACATAGACCTCGACTTCTGCTTAGTCGTGCACTAGTATCACTCAACATATTGACTAGGCACATGTTCATGACGAAATATAAATAGTTATCACTGACACAGGAATACAGGTTGAAACACGGTCTGTAACTATTTATCACCAGCAAGCACTATTTTGCATTTGGCTTGCGTCCGACTGCTAAACTGTCCGATGGGAAACAAAGACCCGGGATTTATATCCGCGCTGTGAACCTAAAATTCCACAGTTTAATACCAACGCAAAAATAACACAGTTTATTGTTGTATTGCCCTTTTTATGTTTTGTTTATATAGCCTACTTAGGCACACAGAAAATTGGTCATTATCATTATAAAGTGCCTTTGAAGGTCCCAGCCATAACCACACATTAATTTTCAACTTTATGTAAAAAGTGGATGTTCTGACCTTTTACAAATGTATAACCATCAAGACATCTATCTATACTAAATTGCCTTCTTGGGGTTATTTTTCTCAATTTTGTATCATTTTCTTAAAGTGTAGGTGTTGGCAGTCCCTGACACAAGTATGGGTAGCCTACATCTATGAGTAGGCCTACAACAAGTAATTAAATAACTGCAAATAAAAAAAAAATTATATAGGGTCTTATTGTTATCAATATCAGTCTATGTATGTAGCCTATATACTGTATGTATCTTGGCGACTGTATGACCAATTTAGCCAATAGGTCATCACAGGGGTGTTGTTCAGAGGGGTAAAGTGTGACCGTGTCACCAGGGCCCCATGTATACAGGGGCCACACACAGTCCGATTTATGAAGATATAAGATGGGGTACATAGGCTGATTGTACATAGGGCCCCAAATGTGCTGCTATATATGAAGTGTTGTACACTGTTGTACACAAGTTTAATGTTTATAGGTATAATAATAATAATAATAATAATAATAATAATAATAATAATAATAATACAATTAATGAATTACTGTAATACATTACTTACACTAGTACTTATACTATAGTAGTAATACATTGTATTACTACATTACTTATGTAAGGCATTACAGGGAGGAAAGCGGTAATAGATAGTAACTGAAGATTACAATACATTTAACTGTAACCTGGATTTTAATGGTGTTCACTGTGGTGGGTCAGAGAGAAGTTATCCCTGAACCTAAAACGTTTTATTCTGCATGTTGCCGATTAAACTCCTGGATGGTGGGAGGTGAAAGAGACAAGACTCGTGAGTTTGATAGCCTACACTTTTTTTGGCCAGAGTAACTAAAGTAATGCAAAAGCAGGCCTAGTGTAATGCCTTACACTTTAAATATAGTATATTGTAACATAAGGGAATACTTTGAAAAGACATTGGCATGTAATCATGTAATTAGTAATGCATTACAGTGTTTGTACATTGTTTAATAATGACCTCAGATACTTATAGGCCTAACCCTATCACAGAAAGACTGTCTTATTTGCATCCAACCATACCACGGTACTCTGTGTGTGTGTGTGTGTGTGTGTGTGTGTGTGTGTGTGTGTGTGTGTGTGTGTGTGTGTGTGTGTGTGTGTGTGTGTGTGTGTGTCTGTGTCTGTGTCTGTGTCTGTGTCTGTGTCTGTGTGTGCGTGCGTGCGTGCGTGCGTGCGTGCGAGCAAAGTGGGTGTTTTTTTCCATGGGTAGACCTGTGTGAGTGTGAGTGTGTGTGCATGTGTGTGTGTGCGCACGTGTGTGTACATTATGTTCTGGAGTGGCATGATTTGGTTTTCAGATGTCCCCATTTGCATCGGCTGTTTTGCATTGGCCGTGGACAAAGCCAAGCATCACCTATGCTTTTGTGTTAGTCCATTGTGGATGAACTACACAGTCCCTGTGTCAGATCGGATCTAGCTATCAGATGCAAATGTTCTGCGGTGTGTTTTTCGCACTGTGAGACAGCATTGGGCCTCTTGTATTGTGTGTGCATTGTCCCTCAGAGTAACAGTTGCAGTGATGGACATAATCAGGGTGCGATTTGTCAGAAAACCAGAAGGGGGGATATGTTTCAGATTTTAAGTAATATCAATGGAATTACATTGAACTATGATAAAACCATGTAGAAAAAGTGGCGATATCAAGACCAGAAGGGGGGACAAAATCGCACCCTGGACATAATAAACAATATTCTATGACATTAGGTGACATAATCAAAGCATTAGATACAGAGAGAGAACTTTATATAGTCAAATAAATGTATTCTATATTTTTGACTGGCAAAATGTTAAAATGCACCCACCATAGAAAGCTTTAAATCTAGTCAAGTCAAGTCAAGTAGGTTTTATTGTCAATTTCTTTACATGCACTGGTCATACAAAGAATTTGAAATTACATTTCTTGCTTTCCCATACAGACATAGACTAATCTAGGTAAGGACATAGACAGTATAGACATAGACAGTACTTATACATGGACTTAAGACAGTATGGACATAGACAGTGCTCATACAGACATTTAAAGTGCAAGACTGGACAACAGAAGACTTGTACATTAAGAGGTATTGTTGTGCTTTTGTGCTTTTCCTAAAAAAGTCCTTTATAGCGTTCTGACATGGTAATAGTAGCATTTTGAAGAAAAATAAATATTAAAAAATCTAGACTCAAAACGAAGCTATTTTCAGATGCCTTCCACTAACAGCCCTAATTTATATGTTTTTAATCTTTTTTATTTGTTCTTCTAATTAGTTAATGTTCTTCCTGTCCATCCTTGATGCACGCCAGTGGTGTAGTCTACGTAGAACGCGGGTATACGGAGTATACGCACTTCTAAATTTTAGGGGTTTCAGTATACCCACTTAAAATTGATTGATCCATTGTTTTGAATAGCACAAATATATACAGTATACCCATTTCAAAAAATGCTCAAATATACAGTATACCCACCATAAAAAAGTAGACTACACCACTGATGCACGCTACTAAAGCAGTGTCATCAGAGAGCTCTTGCATGTGACAGGTCTTTGTGTTGTAGCTGAACCTTGTTACCTGCCCTGTCTACGTGCCATGATCCAATAGACAGAGCTTCATTAGCCCATTTGGCAGTAAAAAAGATTGAAAAGGTCATGACTGGTCTACCTCTTTGCGCGTCACTGCCATTTAAGCTGTTTAGGACAGTTTAATTTTCTTTGGGACCAATGGATTAGTGTCTTTTGTAAATTTCCTTTCCTTTCCTTTCCTTTCCTTTCCTTTCCTTTGTGTGTGTGTGTGTGTGTGTGTGTGTGTGTGTGTGTGTGTGTGTGTGTGTGTGTGTGTGCGCGTGTGCACGCGCAAGTGTATGGGCGCATGAGCACACACACGCGTGTGTGTGTGACTCAGTTATTTCTGACAATGATTGAAATATTTAATACATGTATTTGAATGAGTTTTCAGGCATCAAACGGAATGGTCAGTGTGTGGTTCTGACATTTGTGTGTTCCACAACTTCACAACAAATGCTTGCAAATATTAGATGAGCTCTCTTTCCTTGTACTCCTTTGGTGCCCTCTCCTTTACAGATTAGCTGGTAATTTACAAGTCCCACCCAGGGTTGCCAGATGAGATGATTTCCAGCCCAAAAAATGCTCAAAACTTGCCGTGAAGCACAACATCCCGCCCAATTTGAACTCAATTCTATTTAGTTCTATGGCCATAAATTGGCAGGAAAACCCGCCGAAATGCATTTTTTTTACCCGCAGACGGCCACCCTAAGCAGCCCAATTGGGCGGGAAGCCGCCCAATCTGGCAACACTGGTCCTACCAAAGAAGGGCATTTCACTGTCAAAGCGGTCGCCTGAACTTCAATTACTTTAAGCACATAATCAGCTGAGCTCTCCAACTCTAACACTCATCTTCTTTACACAATGACTGCAGAGACTACCGTACTTGCTTCAGCCTAACAGCCAGGGCGCAGCAGCACATTGTGGGCCCTATGTACAATCAGTTCCAATCAGTGACCCTCCCCAGCCATATATCTTCATAAATCGGACTGTGTGTGGGCCCTCTCTATGGCAGAAATGGTAATCCTCTAGGCAGAGGTGTAGCACAAAATTCTGGGCACTATGGGCCTGCCTCCAATGAATCCCCACCCCCACCCCACTTATATGATATTCAAGCAGTAGGCTATGTCATGAGGGGGAGAGGGGTTGGTAACGGATACTGCCAGTCTGTCTCTCCGTGGGCCCCCAAATACATAGGACCCTGGTGACTCAGTCCCATTTACGTTCTATTTTGACGCCCCTGCATTTTCATTATTTTTTTGACATTTTTTTCTTTTTTTAAGATATTTTGACCTGAGGGTGCAACCCAATTCCGCTCCAGGAATAACCACCGTAAAAGGCTGAAAACCTATATTTTCGCTTGCAAGTTTAGACATGCTTCTGGGTTAAAAGAAGGGAACAATGGGAATGATTGGGGACAATTACCCATTTCAGCCTAAGCCCTTTTTGGGAAAAGGCGCCTATTAAAACCTAAATATCTCAGCCTCCGAAGTGCAGAAAAACATGAAATACGTTGGATTTAAAAGCTAGGACCCCCATTTTGCATTAGAATGTGTTCATTCAGCTCTGACATACCCACATTTTTAATAAAACAACTAAAATCTCAAGAACCTCAATGCAGCATATATGTCGCTCCAGGACAAAATGGGTTAAACAGTGTTTCCTGTCCACACAATGTGCTGAGCATTGCATAGCAGCAGGAGGGTGGACCAGCAAACTGACAGCACACTTCTTCATGCATCTTAGGTCTAGTTTATGTTCATGTGTTTCTATATCGTTTCTATCACGATTGCACTGTCCATTTACATTAAAATACTGGAATACGACTTCATAGGTGGAAGGATTCAATGATGCCAGAGCTCAGCCCACGTAAGCATTTGCTCTGGGACTCAGCATCCCAACTCCCTTTCCCCCTGAACCCCTAAATAAACTGTGCGTAACGTGACACATGTGTGGTCCTCCTCTGTCTGGTCCTGACATGTACACAGTTGACAGCAATGTTCTCCTTAATTTCTAGCTTGCAATTATGATGCCAACTATGTGTGATTTCATCACAAAATGTGCGTTCCGCAGGGGGTCTGCAGCTACCCCGGGCCATCTTAATCCAGCCCTGCCCGGGAGCGCGTCTATGTTCCCACAGCCCCTTGGTCCCACAGCCCATTGGTTCCACATCACTAAGACTTTTAACATTATTTTTTAGGCCCATGTTCCTATATTTTTCTAATAATTATTTGAAATGTAGGCCCTATGTCCCATGGCAGGGAGAAAGGCATGTTCTCTTCGTTTACTTAGAAATGTGGGAACATGCTTGCCTGGCTAACACCAGACCTAATCACAAGTGAGATTTCAGATTGAAACGATTGTGTAGAACTAAAGGCAGTATGGGAGTTCCTAGGAACATGCAGTTGTGGAACATAGGGCCTATATTTGAATAGTTACTTAAAAATGTGGGAACATGGAACAGCAAGATTAAGCTGTGGGACCAACGGGCTGTTGTACCAATGGGCTGTGGGAACATAGAGCTGACCCCCCCTGCCCAGTGCCCACAACACTTTGCTCCCAAAGCTGTAAGCACAGTTTGGTGTTGATATTGGATTGGATCCACCAGTGAACCTCTAGGTATACCATCTGCTTGTGTTATGCAAGTTTATCCAACACCAATTAGGCCTAATTGGCTTAGGCTGACACAAGGGCAAAAAGCCTCTGTAGCAACAACAATAGCAACAGGGCTCGCTCCCCCACAGTAGCCTACTTACTGTACATGCTCACCGAAACAAGTCCCAGGTTGCGATCCACTCCCTCACTAGCAGTGTTGTCAGATTGGGCGGTTTTCCCATCAAATTGAGCTGCTTAGGATGGCTGGCTGTGGGTAAAAATGGCCAATTTTTGGCCATAGAAATCAATAGAATTGGGCGGGATTTAGTGCTTCCAGGCGGGTTTTGTGCATTTTTTGGGCTGGAAATCATCAGCCTCATCTGGCAACCCTGTTCACTAGGCCAATAATGGCTATGGAAGGAGGAAAAGGAGGAGGAAGAGGAGGTGAAGGAGGAGGAAGAGGAGTAGGGGGAAGAGGAAGAGGAGGAAGAGGAGGTGAAGGAGGTGAAGGAGTTAGAGGAAGAGAAATCACTTTCCTCTGTACTGATGAGCTTTCTCTAATGGCTTGTCAGCACTTGTACAGGTCGGGAGAGACGTGACTTCATCCATTCGATGCACATGCCAGAGATACTGGAGGCGGCATCGCCTGAAAATTCAATATCCTTCCTCTCGCCCTTTCCCCTGTCCTTGACATCATTGACGATCGGTTTTTAGTCAATGTCTTACGAAATCAGAATTGAGAATGTATTATGGTGGTGGTGGTTTGTGTGTGTGTGTGTGTGTGTGTGTGGGGGGGGGTGTCAAAGAAAGGAGGAAAGATTTTGATTTGCATCTATGGACACCCCTGTCGAAAAAAAAAAATAGCCGCACCACTTCACCTCCAAGATGGAAATTGAAAAACTTAATTCGTAACTTGGACTGTAATTGATTTGTTGATGGAGGGCATAAATAAAAAAAGAGTTTTGAATGAACAAGTATTTAAATGCTCAGGACGGGCAGACAAACTGGTTAGTTTTGTAAAAAAAATGTATCAATAGATAATAGAGGTGGCTTGGAGGAGATGTGCGCTCTCCGAAAAACGTTTCTAGCCTGCTGCCCTTATCCATCCATCCCTTGAACAGAGATTCTCAAGGTGCAGTCAGGGGACCACTGGTCGTCCGTGACAGGGCTCAGGTGGTCCGCAAGTGGATTTCCAATCTTCAAAGACAAGCTATAGGCTATTTTTGTAACATTATTATAAAGCTAAACATAGCTGACCACAATACGATAGGCTTGTTAATGTGAATAAATAGCAAATGATCAGCATCGAAATTAGCAGTGTCAAAATAGGACCCGCCGACAACTGTTCAGTTGACTGGTGGTCCCTGAACATTTTTGGGGGGACAAAGAAGTGGTCTTCGGTCTGAAAAAGTTTGAGAAACACGGCCCTAGAAGATGAGCTCAAGGTTGTCCCTTAGAACAGTGGTTCTTAACTGGAATAGTCTTGGGGCCCTAGCCAGGCAATGCCAGAGATATTCTATAGAGATATGCCAACATAATAGGTTTCTATGGGCACCTAACGCGACCAGGTTCCGGTCTGCCTAAAGGGGCATGTCATAATGCTCCTACAATGAATAGAACAGTCCTTAGGTCTGCCTAGGTCTGCCTAAGGGGGGCCATAATAGAACCAGGAAACAATGGGCCAATGGAACCTCTCTCTCTCTACTCTCTCTGGCAATGCCCTCCTAGTGATGCAACACCTTCGGCGCTGCTTCTAGCCAGGCCAAGAGCAATGTAAATATCTGATCTCCCGAAAATCGGTAACTCCTCCCACATTGTCAGGAAGCAAATAGTAGCAAACCAAGGGAGGCTGGTCAACCATGCCGTCTGGGAAATTTAAATTGTCACGCTCTTGGTCAGACCAAGTCTCGAAGAGATTTGAAAGTCGATGATAATCAGGCTATTGGAGCCCATTATTTTCCACAGGCCTTACATTGGTCTCATTAGCCGCGCTTCAGCTGCCGGCCCCGGGCCATTTTTTGCCTGATCGGACTCATAGCCGACCCCAGGCACATTCAGGTACACGCCTTGTTTGTGAAACGTCAGTCGGGCACAGCCCACTTTCGCCCCAAATCACAGAAGGACAACAACAGAACAACGACAAAGAAGGAGAAGAAAACGGAGCAAACTCTGCTGGAGCAGGTCGCCGTTTGGCTCGTAGCCTACGGACAAAGACGACAAGAACTGCAAAGAAAATGGCTTGCCTTTCAAGAACAGTTTTATTACATGGCAAAGTTGTCGATTCAGAAGCTGTATGGGACGCAGCGCATGTTAAGAAGACAAAGACGCATGAAAATACGAGCAGCTCGACAACTGAGAGAGTGAACAGAAGGAGACGTGCGAACATGCCCAGTTAATCCCCCCAATAGCGCACAGAAGCATGAGCCCCGGACATAGCGAGACATGAATGTGCAGGTAATTGAATAAGTTACCATGTGAAAGGAGACCAAATCCCGGAGACATAGCACCTTCATCAGTTGCTATAGAAAATTATGAGCCCCGGACATAGCGACACACCCCCTCGTTGCGGCGTGCCACCTGTCTATTCATGGTGAATGTGCAGGTTTGAATAAGTTACCATGTGAAAAGAGACCAAATCCCGGAGACATAGCATCTTCATCAGCTGCTATAGAAAATGATGAGCCAGGGGAATAGCGACTATTTATTAAAGTAGCCACGGAAGTAGCGTAGCCTACAAGTCGTTCAATCTGCATAACATCGGTGTGTGTCCTGCAGGGAATTCTAAGTGTGCGCACTATGGCACATGTCTGCAAAACGTATGCCTATGGTTTAGTATGTCTGCAAAACATGAGACACTAGGGCAGCAGAGTGAGGATGATTTTAAATAGGCCTAAGTCAATAACAGCTGTGCTTTACTGTGTAATAATGTGGCTGCATGGGGGACTTATCGCTAAATTCTGGGCAAATTATTAGTTTGGGGTGTTTGGCTTTCTTATGGCATAATTTCATAAGATGCAACTTTGGCACTTCTGTTTGTGTTTTTAAAGTTATTTAGCCAACATAACTTTTTTGTTGTTATCAGGGCATCATGGGCACCACTACACTTAAACTCATAGCTAAGTCGTGTCGGCTTTTTTCTGCTTTTAGCCGCCAACTCTTATGCCATTATCGTGATTTGGCATGCTTTCCACTGGACACCAATAAAAAGTGTCTCACAAATACTCACACATGACATTTATGTCGGCTTATTTAGCTTTTGCGCTATTATCGCCGAAGGTCTGGTAGGCTATATCACACGTGGGCTATATCGCCCGAGGTTGACCCCGCCTCCGAGCCTCGGCGGTGCTTGCTGGCCCATCGCATTCGACGGGCCAGGGAAAGCGGCCCTTAGCCCCACAACCTGGCCCGGCGGCCATCTTTAGCACCTAGCCCCCTTTTGATGAGATCACCGTCAGCCCCCTTTTGTCCGGGCCAGCCCGGGGCTGGCCCTGCAGTGAGACTAAGGCTTTGACCCAGTTTTCTGTCACTCTGCCGGAAACTTGAATTTGTTCAACTGGTTTAAATTATCAAAAATATATCCAGGCATATGATAACGAATACTGCATGTTTCGCATCAGCATTTGACATACAGTACAACAAGCCTATCCACAAGTAGAAATGAGTATTAACAATGTTTTTCACCCTCTTATCGACATGAGTCATGCAAAGGTGTAGGTTTGACTTGGCAAGTGGTGAGGACATTACGATGACAAATTGTCCGTGGTAAGCTATTTTTGCAGTATATTTGTGAAAAAGCGGAGGGGACAAGCTAGGTTCTTGAAAAGTGGTATGGACACGTCCCCACCATCCACACCCATACAGTCATGTTCCATGTTCACTTTTTGTTTCCCTTAAATTCTTTGTCAAACCAAAAGGATACTGCTTTTCCATGGCAAAGACATAATGGATTTAGCCTCGAAACTGCAGCAAAGAAGAGAGACGCAGAGCTTTTTATTTTTTTAACAGCATCCCATTCAGAGCACTGCAGCAGCAGCAGCTGGCCTTGATTACTGCTTTCTAAGAAATGCGCCTCCCTCTGCCAGTGCTCGCCTTGCACTGCTAATAAAGCAGGGAAAAAACTAAATGCTAAATTGGCATCAACTGAGCCCAGACAACTGAGCTGCAGTGTACCATTTGTGGCTGATCAAAAAAAAAGACAATCCGCACACTTCAAGTCTTTTTTTTTGTGCAAAGCAGTAAAGCGGATCGTCTTCTTTTTTGTTCAAATAATTCCACTGAATCCTGCACCTTCAAAACAGATGGGCGGTGACCATGGCTTAGGGCTGATAACTTATCATTACCATGTTCAGTTTAACCACGTTGATGGGTAAAACAAAATTCATGCAATTCAATCTATTGGATGAATGTATCAATATCAGAAAAGTTTTCGATGAACTAATCAGATCATGATTACATAGTGACAACGTGTCAGTGTTCCTATTTTGCACACTTGCATTCGATCCTCTCGCTCACTGATGCTCTGCACGCACACGCACACCAGGGCTTGACATTGACTTTTTCGCCCGCCGGGCACTGTGGCTAGTGGTTTTCCCGAGTCACTAGAACATCCAGCTATTCTACTAGCCACAAATATGATTTTTTTTTTTAACATGACGCTGGACATCTAACCTCAGAAGATGAGGTGCTTAAAACAAGAAGATGAGTGCATGGGTTCCTACATGGAAACTAAAATAGAATAGAAACTGATAAAATAGAAACTGAGTAACTGAGCTTTTTCTTGAACTTAAATACAAACAATTGATACACAAGGGGCAAAGTGCAGAATATACGCTATTCTGACGTCATACCATAGAATAAGCTACCTGCCAAATTGGCTAGTGACACTGAAATTGTTACCAGCCACAGCCAAGTTTTACCAGCATTTTGGCCGGTTGCAGGTGCCAGTGTCAAGCCCTGACGCACACACACTTCACCATTTTACAATGTCAAGTGTTCTAGCCTTGATAGTGTGTGAAGCTCCAATAAGTGATTGGATACTCCGCTGAGTTCATCCAATCACTGGGCGTCTCACGCACTACCAAGGCTAGCCTAGAACACTTGACATTGGGAAATGGTAACACACACACACACACACACACACACACACACACACACACACACACACACACACACACACACACACACACACACACACACACACACACACACAGACACAGACACAGACACAGACACACACACACACACACACACAGCAGCTGAACATACTGTACACTGTGTATGCAAATGTTTCATAATTGGCAGGCTGCACAAGATATCTTTGCTGTCTGGGCTCGGCTGCCAGATAGCCAAGTCATAAATCCATCCGGTGCAACCAATGATGGAGGAGCATGAGAATGTCTCCCGTTTCTGGGGAGTACACTACACACACTCACCGCCAGACAGTCTCTCGTCTCGGCTGAGCAGAAATACAAAATGGAGGACACAGTGGAGTGGGAGAGGAGACACACACGCACGCACACACGCACGCACACACACACACACACACACCAGGGATGGAAATAAGCACCCGTCCACCTGCCAATTATGGGTGAATTTTGCCTTTGGCAGGTGAAATATGTCAACCCACCAGTCACCTTGATGGGGGAATTTGTTCTACAGGCGCCCAGGTTGATGCTGAATTATACGCAGCGTCCAACATCAAAGGATTAAGCACATTGGTAATGAAAAGAGTTGTTGGCATCACAATACCTGAATTCATGACCTCTGAAACAAACTTAGAGATCAGAAAATTATCTTATTTGGCATTGCAATGTTTTGAAGGATTTAATATGAACTGGTAAAAATGGTGACTGATGGAGGAGCATAAAAATGACTCCCGTTTCTAGGGAATCTCTCGTCTCGGCTGAGCAGAAACACAAAATGGAGGACACAGTGGGAGAGGAGACACACACACACACACACACGCTCGCACGCACGCACGCACGCACGCACGCACGCACGCTCGCTCGCACACACACACACACACACACACACACGCTCGCACACACACACACGCTCGCACACACACACACACACACGGGTGTAATTTTAGGTGTGGATGTGGAGGACATGTCCATACCACTTTTGAGATTAACCTAGTTTATCCTCACCACCTTTTCCAAAAATATAATGG
Source organism: Engraulis encrasicolus (assembly GCF_034702125.1). Classification (NCBI taxonomy): domain Eukaryota; kingdom Metazoa; phylum Chordata; class Actinopteri; order Clupeiformes; family Engraulidae; genus Engraulis; species Engraulis encrasicolus. The sequence continues at coordinate 43,849,206 of NC_085871.1, read as the reverse complement.
AAAGAATAGTTCACAAAGACAATTTACCATAAGGTCCCCACCACTTTCAAAGCCAAATATACACCTTTGCACACACAGACACACAGACACATACACAGACACACAGACACAGACACAGACACAGACACACACACACACACGCAGACACACAATCAAGAGGCGACAAGAAGGCAGGTAAGAATTTCAAGCCTCAGTGTATTGCTTGTTGTAATGTACAAGAAAGCATTCATTGAAAAATCAAAACAACCCCAACCTCCCCTAACCTGGTTCTCACGCGATGGTTGTTACCAACCATCTGGAACATTGACAATGGCTTAGCTCTGGAAAGGCGCGGGTGTGTTCAAAATAGCCCGAACCTGATTGGAGAATTCACATGGCTGTTTTTGAATCACTACTACTACTTCAAACACTGACTTGTATATACCCCGCCCCGAGATCTCGCCCCGCGATTCTGATTGGACCGACCATGAAATATCGGATGCCGTTCGGGCTCGTCTAAGATTTCCAGATCCTCGTGCGAGCTCACGAAGTTTAACGAAGATGCACGAAGCACGAAGGGTCTGCGTGAGAGCCAGGCCACCCCTCCCCTGCCCTCAGTCCCTTGCCTGGTTATATTATCACAGTAAAAAAATTGCTAAGCAAATAAAAAATAGAGGTCATCCAAAATAACAAACTCAAACAAACAATCAGCAATCAAACAAAATAAAACACAAAATAATAAAATCAGACAGAACTGAAACAGTTATGCACAAGTGTCCAGCTGCCATGTCAGACCCAGCTAGTGAAGATAAAGACAGAAGAGTTTTGTCTGGATGCTCAAAACAAGCACCACTTGGTAATAATAATAATAATTAAGATCTTGTAACTTTAGTTAGCACCTCGACCGACCTGACATGAGACCAAAGCCGCAGTGCAGACAGACAGACAGACAGTCTTGGTGCTGCTGACGATAAAGTCATAATATTTAGTCAGGTAGTGACAACAACACTACAGAAGGTGCAGAGAGAGAACTGTGCGGGGGCGGGGGGCGGGGAGCCGAACAGCACGGAGCACCCCACTGCACCCCCCATCCAGCCAGTTCCTTTTGGGGGTTGTAGTACGATATGTCGTTACCATGGTAATGGCTGGTTTGTGTGTGTGTGTGTTCGGGGGGGCTGGTGGGCGGCAGGGTGTCATCAAGAACAGGTGCAACATACAGGTACGTGGTACCTACTTAGAAGGACCCCAGCCAGCACGGACCCACCTACCCACCCAAAGAGAGCACCATGTGCAGTCCTACCAGGGGATTGGGGCTGTGACCCAAGATGGTGGGTCCAGTCTACCAGCCAGAAGTCCCTTTTGTGGACTGCGAATGTGACCATAGGTGCGGCTGCTCCACGCCTGATAGTCCTTTCCTCAGCCCACAATACAATACAGTCCAACGCATGGATGGAGATCCAAACCATAGGCACACGTTCCACCAGACTTTGGCTGCTGTGCCGTGTGCACACACACACACAGCAAGCGAGGGGAGCGGTGGGGGCTGTACAGAAGACACCCACAGCTGTATGTACTGCACTGTACTGCACTGTACTGTACTGTAGTCACCACGACGACACACACACCCCAAGCTTAGCCGACCAACCAGCAGGCGGCGGCGACGACAACGAGGCGGAACCTTGTAGCAGTCCCGTTGGTTGTAGCAGTTAGCCAGCCCGTCCGTGATTGGCTGTGGTGGGTGACATGACAGGCGGACGCCCGCCACCACAACGGCCAATCAAGTTCAAACGTGGTAGGTGTACTCCGTCAGGTAGTCCTTGAGTCTGTTGGGAAGGGGCAGCTCGGTGACGCGCCGCGTGCTCTTGTTGATGGCGATGCGGCACAGGTGCTGTAGCGAAGGCATGGAAGTGTACGCCGGCTTGGTTAGCAACAGCTGCACCGTGCCGTTAGCGTTGGGGCCGAGCGGCGGCGCCGGACCCAAACCCGAACCCGAACCCTGTCCCGTAGTACCACCGGAACCAGAACTGGAACCGGACCCGGAAGTTCCGGAACCGGAACCGGAACTGGAGTTCTGGGAGAGCTTGACGTAGTGCTCCACCAGGTGCACGACGCTGTCGAACTGCTTGAGCTTGGGCTTGAGCAGCACGACGGAGTCCAGCTTGAACTTGCCGTCGCGGTACTCGATGCGCAGGTTGGTGGGGCCGGCGGAGGTCATGGCGGAGATGGTGAAGAGGTAGTCGCGCTGGGAGCTGTCGCGCACCAGGAAGGTGCCCTCGGCCGAGTGCTGCAGGATCTCCTTGGCCTCGCCCGCCGTCAGACGGCCCCAGTACCAGCCTGGTGGAGAGAGGGGAGAGATTGGACAATACAGAGAGACATGTTAATATTATTACCTCCGCCAAGGAGATAACATATTTTTATACATATATTTAAGTCCTTTAGACTTTATTAGTGACAGGACAGTTTGAGAGAGAGAGACCGTAACGTTTGGGAGAGAGTTTGGATTGGCAAAGGACCCGGGCCCAGGAATCGATCACGGGTCAGCCGCGTAGCAGGACGAGTGCCCTACCCTTGAGCCACGACATGGCCCCCAGATAACATACTATAAGTGCAATTGGGCCTACCGTGGCTTAATAGTAGGGCACTCGTTTACTACGCGGCCGACCTGAATTCGAATCCGGCTCGGGTCCTTTTCCAACAACTTCCCCGTCTCTCTCTCCCAACTTGCTTCCTGTCATGACTTCACTATCCTATCGAAATTAGGGATGGAGAAAAATTAAAAAATATCTTAACCGGTTACTGAGACTCATTAACCGGTGGTTAACCGGTTAACCGGTAATCTGAAATGATATAACGTTCGCGTGCCTGATATGCACAGCACTGATTTAAAAATGTATATATTTCTGACATAAGCCTTTTTTTTGCTGCGCAGACAGGACCTGTCATGTCCAGCCAGTGTCACCAGATGGAAAATGCTGAATTATCGTACCAAAACCTCAAAATTATCGTTTTTGGGGGCTTTTTGGGAGGAAATTATCATTATAATTATTATTAATATCATAACTGGTTAACCGGTGGCAGAAAATTTTAACCGGTTAATGTTGATTCGTTTGACTATCAGTTAAACGGTTACCAGTTAACATCCCTAATCGAAAAATAAAAGCAAAACAACTCAAAAACATATAATTAAAAAAAAAAACATAAGTGCAATTAAATCGTTCTTTGGTAGCAGAGAACTTTGAAAATAGGTGTGGTTTTCTGGCCATGGTAATACTGTTGCCTGGTTACCACCAGACCTAATCACTTGGCCATTATGACACACCCATCCCGCTCTCTGATTGGACAGAGACAGGGACTACTGTATGATCTGGTCCGTTTCGCATCATAGCTTCCATACTGTCTTTCAGATCGAAACGATTGTGTAGAACTAAAGGTGGACACCGATGAAGAACTGATTGGTGGAAACCGCTGTCCGTCAAAAAATTAGCTCACGTGGTTGGCTGCCAGTGTCTTGCCAGTCCTCACAACACTGTGTTTATAAACAAAACAAAAAACATCTATACTGCAACAAATACAGCACACAGATACATTTATTTTATCGATTGTGCTTCAACACATTATCGTTTGCTGTTCTGTTGATCTGTACTGTAGCCACACACAGTAGCATAAACTTAATATTTTATCATTTGTGCTTTTCCAGCACACATTTATATTTTATTTGTGTTAAGCAAGTTGAATTGTCTGTCTGTGAAATATGCTGAATTAATCAAATGGATCAGATTTGACAATACAGAGGTGGAGACACACACACACACACACACACACACACACACACACACACACACACACACACACACACACACACACACACACACACACACACACACACACACACAAGGCCATTTTATTCACCATGCAGAATCGCCTGTGTTATCAATTGTGGTATACAACTAAACTTCAAACAAAGGCGTGCTACTCTTACGTGAAATGTCTTATCAAATCCACCATATAATCTGTACAACAGACAAAGCCACACATTCAAAGACCTTAATTGATGGACACGCACGCAAAAGGCCTACAGGCTCTATAGAATTACATAATAGACAAATGACTCCTTTAAAAAAACGAGAATTTCATAATATGCAAATGGAGACTAAAGGGTGTCACGGTCATGCTCTCTCTCTCTCTCTCACACACACACACACACACACACACACACACACACACACACACACGTGAGTGCTCACTCACACATGCATGCGTAAGCACATATACACTCATGGGTGCGCGCGCGTGCACACACACACACACACACACACTGATAGACAGACACACACACGCACACTAACGCATGTGACTGTGACATGCTGGTAGCACACACACACACAACACACATAACACACTGAAAACAGCCGTGTGAATAAAAGGCCCCTGTAAATTGATATCAAGCAGCTTTTCAAATAACAGTCGAAACCAAACACTGCCAAGGGGAGTCCCCTGTGTATCATTTACACAACTGACATCTTTATACAGCACAGAAAAAGTTACAAAGGCCTTTTTCACCACTCTCTTTTCAGAGGGACAAATGTTGTTTACGTATTTTTTATGTCGTTTGTTTATGTTATTTGTGCCTGTCAGTTGTGCTGCATACACACAGTCGTGAGAACATAAGGCCCTGCCCCTGCAATGCGGCTGACCCGGGATCGATTACCGGCCCGGGTCCTTTGCCCACCCCTCCCCGTCTCTCTCCCAATTCGCTTCCTATTCACCTATCACACTGTCCTATCAAATAAAGTCGAAAAAGACCAAAAAAAAGTCTTTAAAAAAATAAATAGAGAACAGGTTCCTGTAAGGTTACACATTTAAAGTGACTGTAGTTGTCACTCATTCTCAAAAGCTGAAGCAAGACTGTGTCTGTATGCATAAAGGGTTTGCTCACTATGTCAAGGTGAACTGTATAAAAAGTGTAATTTGTGCCGTAAGATGTGGTGTGTGTGTGGATTCGTGTGTTGCAACACTTTAAAGGGGCACAAGGCAGGATGACGTCGTTTGCGTGGTGCCCGTGGCATGCCTGGCTCAAAATCTACACCGTAATGAAAAAAAAATGCTGTTTAAATAAACTCGCTGTGAGACAGTTTTTCATCACGTACTGCCAACAGTTGATACTAATCTGAGTACGGTATATGTAAAGCTGTTTCAAATGAAAAGTGTTCCCCACGACACTCCTTCGGACCGTGCTGTCAAAAGTTGCATGTGGGGCTTTCTGACAGCGGACTGTGGAAGCGGTCGCGAGACCCATCGTTCACTTACTAATGACTAGCATAAGCATTGGCTGTCTATGTCCATACTGTCTTATGTCCATGTATGAGTACTGTCTATGTCCATACTGTCTATGTCCTTACCTAGATTAGTCTATGTCTGCATGGGAAAGCAAGAAACGTAATTTAAAATTCTTTGTATGACCAGTGCATGTAAAGAAATTGACAATAAAACCAACTTGACTTGACTTGACTTGACTTGACTTCTGACAGCGGACTGTGGAAGCGGTCGCGAGACCCATCGTTCACTTACTAATGACTAGCATAACCGCAGAAATACACCAGCGGCGATCTGAGCGAGTCGCGCGACGGAAGTAATTGACTTTGTATTGAGTCGAGAGACAAAAGCGATTCTGGAGACTAGAGCGATTTGCGCGACTAGCGCGACAATTTGAAGTTGAAATCTTTTCAACTTTCTATGACGCGGTTCGGCGACAAGCCGCGACAGCCAATGACTGTATAGAGGTCAGTGACCACAGCCAATGGGAATGCTTGAATGCTTTGCCTTCTGCCTGTACGGACATACTCTAGTCTCCTCAATCTCTCGTATCGCTTGCTGCTACACTCTGTCGCTTGAATCGCGTCGCCGCTGGTGTATCTCTGCGGTAAGCATTGGCTGACTGGGGACTGTGATTAATTCACCTTTTAATCCTATCTGGAGCCCCTTTAAGTGCTCTGTATGACTAACAAGTGGTGTGTGTGTTGGAACATCTAAAATTGCCATGATGACTGAAGCGGTGTGTGTGTGTGTGTGTGTGTGTTGTAAGATTTAAAATTGCCATAGCTGAAGTGGTGTGTGTGTGTGTGTGTGTGTGTGTGTGTGTGTGTGTGTGTGTGTGTGTTGGAACATTTAAAATTGCCATGATGACTGAAGCGGTGTGTGTGTGTGTGTGTGTGTGTGTGTGTGTGTGTGTGTGTGTGTGTGTGTGTGTGTGTGTGTGTGTGCGTGTGTATAAACGAGCCCACTGGAGTGTGACTAGGCCTGGCGCCCGCCCGTGCAGGACCTGACTCCGGGCACATTCCATCACAAATCATAAAGTGCAGTGATGCTTAGTGTGACAAGCGCTGCTTACAGTACAGGGGGGTGTTTCTCAAAAGCGTAGTTGTTAGCATTTAGCAACTTGTGAATAGTGAATTGCATTCCAAACAACAGTTTTGAGAAATGCACCCCAGATGGGTCCACAGCAGGGCTTGACATTCATTTTTTTGCTCACTCGTTTCCAACCGTAGGCCATAGTGGCTTGTGGTTTTCCAGAGAGACTAGCCATTCAGCCTTTCTTCTTCTTTTTAAAAAAGATATTTTGGTATTTTGCGACTTTATTTGACAGGACAGTTTGAGAGGTGGACAGTAAGCGAATGGGGAGAGAGACGGGGAGAGGTCGGCAAGTGACCCAGGCCAGGAATTGAACCCGGGTCGGCCGCATGGCAGACACGTGCTGTACTGGTTGGCCACGGCAGGGCCCATTCAGCCTTTCTACTAGACATAGTTTTGTTGTCAGTACTTTTTAGACATATTTTCTTTACCACGATACATCTGCGCTGAGAAAATGAATTGATAAAACAAGTCAGTGCTATAAACATAGTGTGTTAAATTAAACTAGAATATCAGACAAATAGAATCTGAATGATATTAACCTAAATATAACACAATGTACAAAAACAGGATATATGCTACTGAGATATGTCATATCCAAGAAGAAGTTACCTGCCAACGTGACTAGTAAGACTTAATTGTTAACTTGCGATCATTAGAAACTGTCAAAACGGTGGTGAAACGGCATAGACGCAGCAGTCAGGCTCATGAGAGTCAAGATTTTTTTCAATTAAAATGTTGGTAAGTTAGAGTTCAATTCTAATGCCACATGAAAGTCTTATATTTTAAATACACCTAATTTCATGTTTTTATGTGCTTCGGAGGCTGAGATCATTCCATTTTTATTGGCTGAGGGCACCTTTTCCCGAAAATGGCGTAGGCATTTAGCAGGTCTTTTTTGCAGGTGATTTAGGCATCAATGGGTTAAAAACGATGGTGAAGCGTCTTCAGAAAAGGAAAAAAATGCGACCTGAAAATTGAAGCCTCAATAAATAAGTAATGAGGAAATGGTTTTCTAGGTTCCTGAGCTGTGACTTCCTCTGGTTATTTCCAACACACCTGCCAGGCTGAGTCGTGCAAAAAGCTTTCACATTTAAAGTGATACTGTGTGTGGCAGGGGTTGTATGCCTGAGTGGCTACTCCCATTTTACTGGATTGTATGTTTTCTTACCTGGCCAGGGACTGCAGATGGAAATTAGCTATTAGCTATAATCTGATGCAGGTCATCTTTTTACTATGTAACTAATGTACTTTGCACATGGTCCTTGATGAAATAAACCAATAAACTAAACTAAACTAAACCGTTCTCTGGGTATGGCAGTGCAAATCTTACCTCTAAGATAGCAGCTAACATTGAGTCCTATGAGACCAGGTGGCGGCTAACTGGTCTCATAGGACTCAATGTTAACAGCTAGCTTGAAGGTAAAATTTGCACTGCCATACCCAGAGAACGGTCAAAAGTACAGGAGAACAGTAAAACCCTATCATTTAACTCAAGGGGGGGGGTTGTTAAATAAGCTTATTTCCAATAATGGGACAGTATCACTTTAAGGTTTGACAAGACCAAAACAATCCCTAATCTCTAAGCCATAGACTTTGTTGTGTCACAATGGTAGGTGGTTGAATTGCTTGAGGTCACAGAGCGAAACTTCGCAAGTAAAAACTCTGCAAATGTGAACAGTGCACGGGAGCTTCTTTGTCTCTATACGTTGGTGAAGCAGTGGATCCACTCCTACGCACTAGGGCTGTAACGATACACTCAACTCACGATTCGGTTTGTATCACGATTCATGACCTGTGGTTCGATACACCCCTCAATTTTACATTTGCCAACATTATAATCTTTATGAATAAAAACTATGATAGTTCAAGGTGGAATAGGTTACACGAGGCTACAAATAATTTGTAAAAGTTTCTATATAATAATGATGATGCTTGGAAGCACTATCACTTCATACAGTATATCACGAAAGTGAATACACCCCTCACAGTTTTTCAGATTTTTGAGTATATCTTTTCATAGGAAAGCGTTACAGAAATTTCACTTTGATACAATGATTAGTGACCTTTTAACAACATATTTAACCACTTAAATTTCTTGTTCACTCAGAAAAAAACAAAATACAGCCATTAATGTTTGAACATGTACTCACAAAAGTGAGTACACCCCAGATTAAAATCCGGTAGAGAGGGGGCTGTGTTGGCTCGAATCGTCTCGAAATGAAACGAAATGAAAAGGGATGAAAGGGGAGGTCATCAGTGTGCGTTTCAACCTTTCTTTGCATTGAACTTTTACATTTTGAGTCTGCATCTGGCTTAAAGAGATTGGTGTGAGATTTGAATGCAATCCTATGGAGAATATCATGATCTGCTTCAGTAGTCACAGTGCATGATGACATGCATGTTTCTTTTAGGTGTAGTTCAGATTACCAATGTTGACAGCATTCATGCATCCATAAACCATGTCAGTCCCACTACCATGCTTGGCTATTGAGAGGGTACACCTTTTTTGTAAAACTCACTTGTTTACCACCACACATGCTTGACACCATCTAAAGTATATTTGTTTACCTTGGTCTCTTCAGATCACACGACATGGTTCCAGTGATCCACATCCTTGGTCTGTTCATCTCTCTTGAGACCAAGATAAACAAAATTGCTTTATATGGTCTCAAGCATGTGTGGTGGTTAACAACTGAGTTTTACACTTGGGCACAGAGTAATGTACTGCCAGTGTTCTGTAAAATTATCCTACATGTAATTTTATCCTACAAAGCCCCACTGCGCATGCGCAGAGCATGAAGCGCCATTTTACGTAATTTACCGGAATTTTATCCTACATCATCAGCTGTGTGCAGTACTAGCGGATAAACGGAGTACTTTGGTTAAAAACAAAACACAAGTTTTGAATGAGGAATGCATGCAATGGTATTTCTCTGTTACCTTCCAACATTTTGGTTAAAGAATGCTCAAATACGAGATCAAGTAAGTCTGTAGCCTCTTCTGCAAGCATCAGAACAAGCATAGCCTCGTTGAATCGTCAGGACGTCCTACATTAACATGGTGGCTATAAGCATATTCTGACGTTTTTGTTTGGGTTCTGATCATTTTTCAGAGTTCAGAGTTGTTGGACGTTGCGGAAGCATGTAAGAACAATGACATTTTGGGAAAAATCTGGAAAAGTTGTTGAACAGACATGTCTGACGTCTATGGCTTTGGCGATGTAGGATAGTTTGACAGACATGTCTGACAGAAAGTCCTACGTAGGAAAAAATGACAATGTAGGAAGATCTGGCAGAACACCGGTACGGTTGCCAGATGTGACTGATGATTTCCAGCCCAGTAAAAGCAATAAAAATCGCCTGAAAGGCACTGACAGAATCCTGCCCGACTTGAACCAAATTCTATTGAATTCTACAGCCATAAATCCACAGAAAAATCTACCCACTTCCTTTTCTTTGTAACTGCAGATGGTCATCCGACCTTAACCGCATTACATAATTGGGCGGGAAATTGCCCAATCGGGCACCCCAGACTGTGGCGGTTGGGAGGGAAAGAGGTTTACTAACATTCCACTTTGGGCTTATGCGGTACACAACCAGTAGTAACTAGTAAAGTTCCACACAGTGCTTTGTGTCTGTGCGTTGTGTTTACTGATTTGTTAACAACATTGTGCAATATACATGGAATGGATTAGCAGTGTAGTTTTCTTGGAAGGCTAATAAACAGCATGAATGGACTTTAGGTGGTGATTCATGTCCAAGAAACGTGTCGAGCTTTCCCCCTTATCTGGCAGATAGCTGAGGTACATGCCTTTAGGCTGAGGAATGTGTGCTCTCCGATTGCTTTCTAGGTAACGCTGTAATCTAAGAATCCTTACTTGGAAATTCAAGCTTTGTGGTCTTAAATAGACGGTGATTGACATTTGGTGGGGTGGAATGATTTGACACACCAGATGTACCTGAATTTTTCTGCACAGTCCCTAATCTTTGTTGGTCTATGCTCTGCGAAAACTCACACTGTACCCAACTTTTCCAAGCTAAAACATGACTGTACAAATAGAAATATCCCTATATGCGAGGGCAATACAGAGAAATGCCACAGATTTTCAACAATGACATCTGGTCACGTATTCATAAAGCCGCCAAATTGATGCGAATCACTTGAATGGAAACACGACTACTAATATTTATGTGAAGCATTTGCATTAATGTAGTGTGTGTGTGTGTGTGTGTGTGTGTGTGTGTGTGTGTGTGTGTGTGTGTGTGTGTGTGTGTGTGTGTGTGTGTGCGTGCGTGTGTGTGTGTGTGTGAGAGAGAGAGAGAGAGGGGTGGGACCTAGGCAGGCATGCTGCACTGGTGCAAAGCATATCTGGGAGTGAGGGGTGGAGCAGGACACTGAGCAGTAAAAGTTAATTTTCTATGTTACTGGGTGTTCTACGCTCCACTATTCCAGGATATGTCTTGGGGTCATTGCACCACACACACTTCCATTTACTCCCTCTGGCTCTCTCTCACACACACACACACACACGCACACGCACACTGGGTTTCCCCCAGCACTTTATTGCTAAGGCGGCCACCTTGTCAAGAAATACCTACCATCTTGACTAGGTCCCCTGAAAAGAAAAGATATTATGCAACATATTTCATGTTGTGAATGTAATTCCTTAAGTTGCTTACCCCCAAAAAATACTTGTAACGCCACACCACCTTGATTAAGAAAAACTCTGGGGGAAACACTGCCACACACACACACACACACACACACACACACACACACACACACACACACACACACACACACACACACACACACACACACACACACACACACAAAACCAGGGGTGGGAAACCTTTTTCATTCGAGGGGCCACTTCAAATTCCTCCAAGGGCTGTACTATGAACACAAACCAGGATTTCCCTCTTGCCCTTTAGGCCTATATTGAAGATGGCCACGTTCAAAACAGACCCAACCTTCTCTAGGCCCCCTGAATATAACGATATTGTATTGCAAATGTAATTTCGAAAATTATTTTACAAAATGTGTCATATTTCATGTGAAGCTGCCTAATATTAATATCATATAGGGGCCGGTTGAAACGGTCTCAAGGACTGTAAGCAGCTCTCGAGACATAGGTTCCCCACCCCTGCAGTAAACCAACGCCTGTGAGCACAAGCAGAAACTGACTATCCCTACCAATCCAAACCTCAGTCTGAAGTACAAACAAGCAACGTTGTCCATTATTAAGCAATGTTGTTCATGCGGACAGTTCAAGGCTCTTTTCAACACAAAATAGGCCTAACTCTTTTCTTTTCTAACATCTGACATTTTCCTTGTGCTGCAGATTGTAATTAAATCAGATCTGATGAAGCATCTAAGATGAATGTAAAATGACTGTAAGGGTTAACGTTCGGCGAGAAGGTCGCTACCGTGGAATAGCAGCACGACAGAGAGAATCTAGACCCCGACGCGGAGCGGAGGGGTCTTGTTCTCTCTGAAGTGCTGCTATTCCACAAAGCGACCGACTCGCCGAAAGTTAACCCGCTTATTATATGGATATACTTAAATGATTCACACATGGCGGGGACATTTCTTTAGACCTATTTAATGTTAAGATTGTTGCTGTGCAAAACAAAACAGTGCCGTTGTGGAACACCGCTAGGCAACAGCTAGGTAGCCAGGACAGGTGTTGTCTATCACAGCAGCTGATTAGAGTGACAAAAGACCGGACCCCCTGCGGAGTGATATGAAACATTCGCTTTAGCCCTCGACTTGTATACAAGCCAGTGGCTTTAGCAGTGAACGTCTTGTTGCCATTGACAGCGGTAGCCAGGACAACGGGTGCTGTCTATCACAGCAGCTGATTAGAGTCTTGTTGAAAAGTCGCTTTAGCAGTGAAAAGTCTTGTTGCCATTGACAGCGGTCTGTTATAGACCAACCCGTCCGTTATCGAAAAATAACAGACGTCCGAACGTTGGGGAGCCCCGTTGAAATGAATGGAGCATTCGACAGGTGACGTCACAACCATATAATAATGTAATATAATATCTGTGCCATGGAGGACAGAGGCAGGTCTTTAATCTGCTCTGCTATATAGCAGTATTAGTGTTACTACAGTGGTTATGACAGAAAATTGTTGGCCAAAATGTTAAACAGCGATGAATTGATCAGATGTGCAGCAGTCTTAAGTAGGCCTACTTTAGACGCTGCATAAGGTATTCTGAAACCAAGATACGGCATATTCCAAATGTCGAGAAAATTAACAACTTGACTGGACTTCATGTACCCAGGACAATTCCAAGGAGCACGCCCGCACACCCACATGCAGGCGCACACACACTGCCTCAAGGCTTTTCCACGAATGCAAGCTACCGTGAGACTGAATATAGCTTGGTGCAGCGATTGAAAAAAAATATAATCGAGACAGATAAATAGCCTATTCACATGCCAGCAACAGATCGCTGTCATCGGCTGGCTCTGGCTATGACGACAGTAGCGCACAGACTAATGTTAATAAATGGTTAACTTATCATTGTTATTACAACCACTGCTCAGGATATCAACACGTTCTGTGAGACAAGTGGAGAAATGCATCCGATAGAATGCATTTCTTATTTGGTCCTTTTAATCAGACGAATATGCTTCAAAATGATAAGTTTGAGGTTTGATAAAATTATATTGTATAGAGTTTCCCTATGTAATAATCTACCCTGCACACCGTCCTCGACAATTCTGGGACTGTTTTTGCACCCAGACAATCCTTGAGAAACATTTAATGTTTTGGGTCATGCAATAAATAAACAAATCACTTAAACAAAGAAGGGTGTGTGCATTGTCTGCAATAGCCTACAGTAGGCTATGCACGCCATCAAAGTCTACTTTGCAGGATTATTTCTGAATGACGCCAACGAAGAAACGCTGCGTAACCGTTTACGCACCTGTATTCTTCAGGTCCCGCATGGCAGAGGCGACACGACTCTGGTCTGCGTCGACAGCCCGGCCCTCGGTGTCCGATCTCCGGTTGTTATCGATGTTTTCAGATGAGTGGCAAGTCATTGGAATAGTTAGGGCCCCCCGGCAGCAGCAGCAGCAGCAGCACCCCACAGAAGAGCGCACATCCAACAAAATCGTTGCGGCGTCCCCTTACAGTAAAAGCCAAGAGTGTCGCTCCCTCGCACAAAACAGTTCCTTGGCTCCCGAAAGGAATCCCTTTCTTAGTCCGTCAAAGCCATGTGCCCAGCTTGCCTTTCTGTCTGCAAATGAGAAAATGCAATGATCAGACGACGACGTGCAGACAATTAAGCCATCTACGTTCGAACATCAATTGCTTCACACCAGTCCAAGCAACGCTGAATATCCGTTTGTTTTGTCTGGTTAAATGTTAACGGGTGGGAACATCAATACTACTAGCTAACCAATCCAGGCGTCCATGTGAGCAATTGGACGTGTAATGGGAGTTCAAGGCGGAATGGGTCTACAGTGTGGTTACCATACTAGTAGGCTACACATCTTTGTTCCCAAATGCAACCCACATATGCGCTCGAGGCATTAAGCCGTAGTGGGCGTATACTGTAGGCTGACCTTGTTTTTTTTTTTTAAAGAAAAGAATAAAAAAATGTGCAGATTCACATGACAAAATAATTAAGATGAATAGGTTGTGTGGCTTACAATCCATTTACAACTTGTGATAGGCATATCACTCTATTATGACTGAATGTTCGATTAGTCTGAGTTACTCGCGGCAGACACAATCTGTGTGCGTGCGCCTGTCAGATGGAGAAATGAAGTAGTAGGCCATAGGCTAAAGCGAAGTTTCTATACGATGTAGGCCTATTGAACATTATAACGAAACCGTTATCTTTCAGTCGCTATCTACATCAGGAAATCCGTCAGGGAACAGCTAGGGGACGTGTGTGTGTGTGTGGGGGGGGGGGGGTGTCGCGATAAGATTAGAGCTTAGACTCTGTTAGTCGGCGATAATCAGGGATCATGAGAGAGTTGTTGAGAGCTACTTCAGACGCCTGAAGAGACACCCCGTAGGCCTATATCAGTATTAATAAAATAAAATAAAATAATGAAAAATAAATAATCCAACAACACAGTCTTGAGGACGGGGTATAGGCCTATAAGACGAACGTCCCTCCTGTTTGTCCGGTAACCGGTTCCAATTGAAATCATTAGATAAGCAGTCCGCACATTTTGAACAAGGGGTCTATTTAGACAATTTAACAATAACAGAAAAAACAGCTAGGCCTAGGCTATACAATCTTAAAAATAATACATATAACTGCTTTGTACCCTGACATTTTGTGGTGTGTATGCCTATGTGTGTTTTGAAAGAGGTTAGGCTGGGGCAGTGCTCTAGTAAAGCTTTAATTCCGAGTAGCGTCCCTGCGCAATGGGGCAGTGCATTCTGCGAACTACCACTAACAAGCCTATTGGAAATCGCAATGACAGCGCTCATTGTAAACGATCGCTTACCACATGGGGAAAACACGTTGGCTGGCTGGCAATTGCACTTTCGGCATTAACATGTTGGCTTTACAACGCTATTAGGCTATTTGTGCAAATCAACTGGAAGTCAAAAACATGTTGGTCTTGGTCTACAAATGAGAAGCCTATGGCACGTTTGTTAATTTGGCACGGACTGTCAGACCAGATGTCAGTTTAATCAGCACTGTTCAATGCAGGTTAAACAAAAAAAGAGACACTAATTTGCATAGGCCTACTATGAGCTAGCCAAAATAAAGAACTGAACTCTTCCAACGACTGTCACACTTCATTCATGTCCTATCCATATCAGGTAGAGCCAGGGCCGCGTTAACCCTCGCCGGGACCCGGTGCAGACGCAATCCGGGGCCCCTACACCACATTATAATGAGCCATAGCCATATTCAAAACGCATAAAACAACCCAGGCTACACGTTCTACTCCAACACAAAAAAAGGGTGCGCGGAACCCCCTGCTGAGTTCACCAGTCGCAACGCAAGCCATTGGAAGCCTAGCCAGCTGACAGGGAGGAGATTCTGTGCACTAC
This sequence comes from Engraulis encrasicolus, assembly GCF_034702125.1. Taxonomy (NCBI): domain Eukaryota; kingdom Metazoa; phylum Chordata; class Actinopteri; order Clupeiformes; family Engraulidae; genus Engraulis; species Engraulis encrasicolus. Next base: position 43,833,779 of record NC_085871.1, on the reverse strand, counting down.
CGTTTAGCAGAGTAAACGTCGGTTCAGCTAGAACTACCAAACAGAAGCACAACCAAAAGTCTCTTATTTTTGCTACGTTGCTGCCGACCAATTTGTCGAATCGAAACCGTCGTGGGAAACACGTGTTAATTAATGTAACTTCCAATGGCCTTGGAAAGACTGGCTGTCTGTCAAAGGAAAGTATAGCCTACTCAGTCAGCTGTCGCTTGACGCGAGGAAGGGGAATCCCCTTAGCAGCGAACCACAGCAAAGTGAAGCTGTCACGAATTCCCCTCAAAATGTACCATAAAGGCTACCAATTAAGAAGTCAGCGGTTTTCATCTATATGGTGCATTACAATGCAATAGTGTGCAATCATTGCAGTAGATTACGGTGCAAACTCGTAGGCCAAATGTTTAGATGTGTGGATGTGGATGTATCACGCAAGTTTTTTTCCCCTCCCAGATACTTGCTAACTGAACAATCCGCGAGTGGTACCCAGGCATGTTTTAACTGAACACAAAGCCGAACGCAAAGATATACGCTGACAGAGCATCGACATTAGACCTATTACAGTGCTTTAGGGAAATGGCCATAACATTGCTTTAGGAAAATGCGACTAGCCTATATCATTTTAGTGTTTGCTAGATTGGCTTGCCCTGTTGTTGTCGTCAGATTGTCAGAACTTTGATTGCTGGTTGGTGCACTTGCTACGTAGCATTATTGTGAACACTTTTTAAAAAACACCTCAGAAGTGGTCCTCGCCGCGCCATGCAAGACTTTTGTTTCGCGAATGCAGTTGGATGCGTGATTTATTTCCCCATGTTTTAACAATAGAATAAGATAAAGTTAGGTTGGTGTGCTGTGCTTTGTTTGCTTAGCTTAGGCCTACATGATTGCACAAGTCCATGATCGCTATGCAACAATTACAAAAAGCAATTATAACACTGACATTACAAAAATGGATAACGTTGCCAACCTTCTCTTCAATGCGTTAATCCATGCCGGGCTGAAGTTTATCCGTACAATCTGAAGCAAGTGCTGACGCCGAGTTTCTCACATCTTTTTTAGACAGTAGCCCATCATCAAACTATAAAATTATTGACCACCGTTTTCACTGGTGGCACACAACCAGAAGCATCTGACTGAAATGATAAGTTCCGACCTCCAATTCCTGCGTGCATGCAGAGGCGATTCTAGGCTCAGTAGGGGGGCCAAGCGAAGATTAAAAAGAAAGAACACTTGTAACAAATCGCCACTACTGTTCCCCAGCTACAGTCTTGGGGGCCCAAGCTGCCTGTCTAGCCTGGTGACAAGATATGCATATGCGCCTCTGCTTGCCTACGGATGGCGAAATGCGTCAAAAGTACAATTGATTGTCTCAAAATATCGTTTCATATTTTCCAATCTCACGACGTCCGGGGCCCCCTCTAGTGGCGGGGCCCGGTGCTGCAGCACCGGTTGCACCATATGATAACGCGGCCCTGGGTAGAGCACTTACCCTTCACTGCGAGGGCTTCGCATTGCCTTCAACGGAGAATATAAAAAGGTCCATATCGTTTGAAAGGAGCTTCTCTACTAGCCAAATATTCGCAATACAATGGGTCTACTGACCCAACGTTAACCTGCAATGGCGATCCAGCCCAATGTGCGGCAGTCATTTAGGCTACAAAGTAAAGTCGCTGAATAGATACATCCTGTCGCTGTCTTTGGAACTGCCACAGACATTCAGCCACAATGTAACTAAACCAGCGCCCATTGTGTCAGCGTCGCTGGCATGCCCGCCACCGCATCGCAGTAAACTGACTAGCAAAATGACACTACGAAACAATAAAGACAAGCAATGTAGGCTTCTCGACTTCACGAGCAGTGTCAAATGCTGCTGAGAGGGGGGGAGTCACAACAACGTCGCTGCGGGCGTGCAGGGGACAGACACGCAAATCCGCCTTGAACTCCCTCCTATAGGCTATATTACCCACCGATGGGAGACTATAAAACTAGCTGACATAATAGACTATACCTATCTCACGTCAAGGTAAACGCAATTCGGACACTACAGCGCGGTTTCTGCACTCCTGGGTATTTGTTGATAATAACACGGGCTAATGCATATTAAACAGATCAATACACCGAAGGACGAGTTCCAGGAACTTTCCAGGAATCGTGTGACGTAGTACTTCAGCGCGAGCGCTCTTAAGGTGGCGGGACACAAATACATTGGAAATGGAACTCGCCACTGTAATAATTACAAAGCAAAAGTTTCATGTTGATTAACTAAATGCTGGATAATTGTTATATGGATTGCGTTTATCAATGTATGCCCGTCAAAAAAAAATCGGATTGCAAGTGCCACCATTGATTTACACCCAAACTGCGAGCACCTTAAGAGGCGAAAGTGATCTGTTGATCTTTCGCCTGATTTATGCGCGTCTAGCCTTCCCAATACGGGTTTACTCCTTATTTAAACATAGAAGCAACGATTGTTTGGCAGATTCATATTTGTGAACTGTTATCAGTTTGAATTAAATCCGTTTTGTCTCAAACAATCAGTGCATTCTCCCGGAAAACTGTGAGGCGAGAAAAAAAACCTAAATGTCAAGCACTCATTGTCATTCCTCGTGTCCTTTAGGAACCAACTGCAACATGACAACAGAAACACGGCAAAAACCTTTCCGATGTACATATAGCACTTTAGCTATTTTCCCTCCTTCAACACATACCTCACGGGACAGAAATACCCAGCATAACTTGGACTGTTGGCCATTCGGAGAGAGAGAGAGAGAGAGAGAGAGAGAGAGAGAGAGAGAGAGAGGGAGGGAGAGAGAGATTCTTGGAAAATCTGTAACGAGGAACCGACGGTGCTGCTTGATCGCATTTCGCCTTTGCCATATCACCTCCGCGAGGTGATACTGTACCACAAGCAAACTGAGGTATACAATTACAGTAACTAGTCCACAGATTACATGCTGGTGGTCGTGGCCAATCGTCAAGAGCCACCATACTACTAACTAACACAAAATCACGAAACACAACATTGTCATTGAATAAGGGAAAGCGAGATTGTTGTGACCTCGTGCCCTGTAGCCTACTTAACCCTGTTAGTGGATGGGCTAAATTAGACTCAACCGAGAAAGCACATTAGCCTTATCTGCGAGTCCGTGCTAAATCTTTCACTTTATGCTTCTGTGGTGGTCGCTGAATTTCGGAATATCTAATTGAAGTACAGTCACTTACGATGGTAGTCACACTCACACACATTGTTGTGGTTGGCAGAGCTTTTTTTGGTTGTTGTCGGTCGAAGAAGTCTGTTGTGCGTCTCTGGGGCTCTGTGATTCTGAATACAGCACTGCCACCTTGCGGTAGAATTAGAGTAAGACGTGTGTTGCAAGCATATGAACAACAGTGGCAATGTATCAAGAAGGCCCCATGTCTTACTCTATCAGAGAGTATATATTTAAGCACTTCTGAATCGTGAGTGAATAGTAATATGTGTATCGTAGACTATGCCACGAGACAGACTTGTGAGAGGTAGAGGCACATGTCCAAAACAAAGCAAGCTAGCATGGAACCTCCTCTTTTCATTTTCATCTTTCTCATTCAGTCGAACATAAAATAGGAACAACTTTTTTTAAATCTGGCATCCTATACTACCGTGCTGTTTTATTGTAAAAAAAAAAACAAAATAAATAAATAAATCAAAACACAGACTTCAAGTCTATTTGTTTGCCGTGTTTCTCCAGTGCACATGGTGGCGATAATGAGACGCATATTTTGGAAATACCACCGAACTACATTCCAGCAGCTAGCGCGGCAAGAACGAAAGTTTAGAAGTGCGCGGCTTTTTCAAGAGCTCTCGTTGGCAACTAGGTATTTATCTTATTCTGTCTTTGTAGCACCATAGTTTCGTAATCGTCCGTTTGTGCATATAATAATTCGGTACGTTGTAGTGTTTTATTTTTTCCATTAATCTCAAAGCAAAGTATGAAATTGGGGTTTCATAAAACTAAGCTAAGCTAGCAGTGAGCAACACCGCGGCTACGTTGTTGTTGTTGATTTGTTGCTGTCATTCTTGCCCTGAGACTCGAAGAGCTCGCATTGTATCAAAATAAGTTACGAGACGTATACTCATGTTATAATGGGACATCACTACTATAGTTGGTAACTAAATCGTATGCAAGCTCTTGTAAAACTGTGTAGAAGACAAAGAGGTAGGATGTGTATCAGCTGTGTCAGTCGATACATCTGCTATGATTGCAACTCCGATTTTTGTGCTTGTGATGTCTTTCAGTCTCTCTACACATTGTCTTTGTTTGTTTGTCTGTCTCTGTCTGTCTGTTTGTTTGTCTGTCAGCAGGATAACTTAAAATCTTGTGAACGGATCTGAATTAAATTTTGTGGAGTGATTGGAAATGAGAAGTTATTATGACAAGTGATTAAAATTTGGTGATCCAGGTCACAATCCGGATCCTGGATTTTTTTTTTTTTTTTTAAAGATTCTTCACCATTGTGGGATAGGGCGAATTGACATTCCAGTTTCTAACTCCACAAAAACAAGGCAGGAAGACTTGCAAAAAAAAAAAGGGTGTAAGTTCTATCAAACAGCTTCCTTGGCGGAGGTCTGCAGCAGCACTCTCTGAGTGCATTTCCAGTAGGCCTATTAGTAATCTTTAAATATGTGTGGTTTCAGCGATAGTCTGATATGGAGGCGGCGGAGAACCGTTTTGCTCAGCTGCTGAAGCCCATCCGTGAACTGACGGAGAACTGGGAAGTGGACCTGGTGGCTCAGCTGGGAGACTATCTGCAGGAGGTAGGACTACGCCAGGGGTGGGGAACCTTTTTCATTCGAGGGGCCACTTCAAATTCATCCGAGGGCCGTAAAAGTCCTCAGAGGGCCGTACTATGAACACAAACCAGGATTTCCCCCTGCACTTTAGGCCTATAATGAAGGCAGCCACCGTTAAAACACACCCCACCTTCTCTAGGTCCCCTGAATATAACTTAATTGTATTGCAAATGTATTTTCTAAGATTCCTTTACAGAATATGTCATATTTCATGTGAAGCTGCATAACATTAAAACCATATGAAAGGCCGCAAACGGGCCCTGGACTATGCCTTTTCCTTACCCTGCTACTGTGTGGATCTGCCGCATCCTAGTTTAGTTAGTGGGTACCAGGGCTTGACACTGGCACCTACCAACTGGCCAAATGCTGCTAAAACTAGTAATACGGTAATACCATCAGTGTCACTACCAATTTGGCTGGCAGTTATTCCTTGGTATGACGTGCGAATCATAGTACCCTATTCTGCCCGTATGAATTGTTTGTATTTAAGTTCAAAAAAATCTCAGTAACTCAGTTTCTATTTGCTTGATATATTTCAATGTAGAAATCTAAATACTCATCTTGCTTCTGGGGTTAGGCATACAGTATCATGATAAAGAAAAAAAAACTATATAAAAGTTGTGGCTAGTGGAACATCTGAATGGCTAGTGACTCGGAAAAACCACTAGCCACAGTGGCCGGTGGGTGGAAAAGTTAATGTCAAGTCCTGGTGTGTACTATACCATGTCCAAAGCAAATACTATGGCAGAGGTGCATAATGTTCAGTATGTGAACTACTCTTAATCATCCAATCAAAGCTGTGTGCGTGCATGCGTTCGTGCGTGCGTGTATATGCAAAGGGGCTTGGCACCTGCCAACCGGCCATAAGATTGCTCAATGACAGATAGACATGCCATACTCGAGCAGTGCACAGTTCAATGTTTCTCTATGTTTTATGTTTTTCATGTTATGTTATATGAATGCATGCTGTGTATGTGAGTACTCTATACAATACAGTGGGTAAAGCCCAAGACAAATTTCTCCTTGGGGACAATAAAGTACACTCTACTCTACTCTTCTAGATCTAGAAGTGTCTGTTATGTTTGACTACGGTACATGCAAGTAATTCCCTGTCTCTTAGGGGTCTGACACACCAAGGCGGTAAAGCGTCGCGGAACGGCCACGTTTTTTACCGGCGTCGGTGAAAATACATTGAAACCTATCTGTCCTTACACACCAACCGGCGGTAGTCGGGCGTCAGCGGCGCGGGAGCCGGCTCCGCGCCGCGCTGCATTTGGAAAATAGAACTCGAGCGTATTTTTCACGCCGGCGACCGGCGGTGTCTCATTCAAATGAATGGCAAAGTAGCATGCTAGCTTTGGCTGTGGCTAGGGTTTTGAATAGGACTGGCCGCGCACGCCGACGCTGTCAGTGTGCAAGGCAGAGAAAAGCACGCCGGCCAAAACTAAGCAGAAAGACCGCGTCCGTCCTGCGACCGTTCCGTTCCGCCTTGGTATGTTTTGGCCCTTACTCTGCTGTGTTTCAGCTGGAGGAAGTGCAGATCAGTTTCGATGGGGGCAAAACCACCATGAACTTCGCAGAGGCGGCACTGCTCTTGCAAGGCACCACAAGCATCTATGGCAAGAAGGTGAGTGTAACAGAGGTGATGTGCACTGCGCACACATCGGGGCTCGAACCCACGACCTACCCACAGCACGATACTGCTGAGCCAGGGATGGAAATAAGCACCCGTCCACCTGCTAATGACGGATGAATTTGGCCTTTGGCGGATGAAATATGTCAACCCACCCGTCACCTTGACGGGTGACATTTTTCTACAGGCACCCGGGCTAATGTTGAATTATACGCAGCATCCAACATCAAAGCTCTAAGCAAATTGGTAATGAAAAGAGTCTCAGCGCTACTGACACTGTATGAAGCTTGTTTAATATAAACACCTTCTTGTGTAACCAATCTATATTGTGGAGTGTAAAGGGCCGTACACACACGTCGCTGCTATTTACTCGCTACTTGCTCACTCGCCTACTTGCCACTCGCGCTGGGTGATTTTGTTTACTGGTTGTCATGGTTCCCGCTGTCCGCGCCAATAACGTCCGTACGAAACAAAATGTAGGCCTACGCTGTTTAACGTTGATCGTGTGCTGTGCACAACCATGCATATGAGCCTTTGATGGTGTACACTGTATGTATTTTCCTCAACGCTTTTAACCAAAGTGTGATGGCGTGCAGAAGTTGGGTGGTCAGAACACCACAGGGGCAACGTCACCTGTCAATAATCTGTATTCTGCATTCCAATTGGTTACTCGCTTAACTCGCGTCGCTCGAAGATAAAATAAGTTTATCTCGGAACCCGCCCACATCGCATCGCTTGTACTCTCCTCGCCTACTCGCCAGCGAGACTCGCTGGAACACGTAGACATTCTATTGACTTCATCCGCTGAGCGAGTAACTAGCAGCGACGTGTGTGTACGGCCCTTTCGGCTGGGTGGATGCGAGTGTGTGTGTGCATGTGTGTGTATCATGTCTTCAACATAAACCACACTCCTATAATTCTCTCTTTCTTTCTCTCTCTCTCTCTCTCTCTCTCTCTCTCTCTCTCTCTCTCTCTCTCTCTCTCTCTCTCTCTCTCTCTCTCTCTCTCTCTCTCTCTCAGGTGGAACTGCTACATCGGCTGGTGTTCCAGACTCTAGACTACATATCCAACAAGAACAAGAAGTAATGATGCCTGCATTCTCTTCATAATAATGAACCTGCCTCATCTTCATTGTCATTTGCTCATTCTGATGGAATATTTGTTAGAGAGAGAGAGAGAGAGAGAGAGAGAGATTACAGTTTTTAATTCCACAAAAAAGCTTAAAATAAAAAAATATGGTGTAACATAGTCAGATGTTTTATCAAACAGCTTCCTTGGCGGAGGTCTGCACTCTCAGAGTGCCTCTAGTTTCTAAGTGTAATGCAATGTGTTTTCATATGTGGCAGATGTTGAAGTCTGGGATGCATTTGCTCAAAGGCATCATTGCTAACTACGTTAGCTACTTCGTTGTTTACAATGCACTTTGCCATTGGCAACTACCCACGTTGCTAACTGGCTAACAACTACGCTTTTGAGAAACTCACTCCTGTTTGCGTGTGTCTGCGTGTGTCTGCCCCTCCCCAGGAAAGACAAGGTGGCGGAGGCAGCCGAGGGTGGGGACGCAGGAGAAGAAGAGTCGGCATCTGATGAGGTGGAGGAGCAGTTCCAGGCAAGTCACCTCCCACTGGGAAGGAAGGAAGGAAAGAATGAAAGAATGAAAGAACCTTTATTGACCCGAAGGGAATTCGTCTTGCATTTTGGGAAGGCATAGAATAAACACTTGGAAAGGCATGGAAAGCGATGGCATTTGACCATTTTGCATGGACAGTCAGAGAATTTTGCTAACAGCATAGTGCAATAGCAAAACTGTGTGCATCATCCCCGTTTATTAATGTTTTTGTTTGGTCTGAAACAGTTCCCACTCTGAAATGCTGAAAGGGCAGGTTCATCAAATGTAATTCAGTCTTCCTCCGACAGGCACAGCAATTGATTGAAGAGGACATTGTGACGAGTGAAAACCAGACCACCCTTCATACTCAACCGTCCACGGTAAAAAAAACAATTTCTATTCACCTCTCCTTTGTCACAGTTTCATCCACTACAGAAAGGCAAATCGCAAAATCATTGCACAGTTACCCAGGTGTATCTTGATGTGAAATTAGTGTATATGCATACATGCATTTTTTTTTATTTCCAATACATCAAGCCGAATCTTGAGTCTGACTGGGTTGAGGTGTGTGTGTGTGTGTGTGTGTGTGTGTGTGTGTGTGTGTGTGACTGTGGTGTCTGCTGGTCTCTCCTGCAGGTGCTGGACATTGCTCCCATCCCGCCTTCAGCCCTCATCCCGCTAGACGCACTAGAGAAGCAAGAATTCCCCCTTCTCAAGTAAGACTGTGTGTGTGTGTGTGTGTGTATTCCTATGGATGATAAACCTGATGTGTATGAACATGTTCGCTATGGACAAGAAAACCTGTTGCAATCTGAAATCTGCGTGCATGTCTGTCTGTGTGTGAACCTGATTGTGTGTGTGATTGGATTTGAGTATGTAATGTCTGTCTGCTGGACAGACGGATAGACAGAAGGACTTCCAAATCTTCTTGTTTCCCACATGGGCTGTTGCAGTATGTAATATGTGTGTGTGTGTGTGTCTGTCTGTCTGTCTGTCTGTCTGTCTGTCTGTCTGTCATCGTCAGTACCAAGGGTGAGGTCCTGGGCAGCTGGAAGGACTTCCGCATCAACGTGTTCCCGATGGGCCGGGAGGGGGAGCTGAGGCTGGGCCTGGAGGCCTTCCACTCCTACTTCCTACAGCTCTGCAGCACCATGGACCCGGACGCCGACGCGGACATAGGGCCGCCCCTACATATCATGGACTTCCACATGGGTGAGAAATGGAGAGAGAGAGAGAGAGAGAGAGAGAGAGAGAGAGAGAGAGACACACATTTCATTACTTTTATTTGGACCCAAGAGAGGAGCAATAAGGTACAAGATCCAAATATTTTGGAATAGGCTATTGACAGGCCTTAATACACACACACACACACACACACACACACACACACACACACACACACACACACACACACACACACACACACACACACACAGGGTCGCCCCTCCATATCATGAACTTCCACATGGGTGAGTCATGTGCAGAGAGAGGACAACACACACACACACACACACACACACACACACACACACACACACACACACACACACACACACACACACACACACACGACAAAGAGCCGCCCCTCACTTTCATGCACTTCCACATGGTTGAGTAATGTAGAGAGAGCAATACAACACAACACCCTTTAGTAAATATCTCCCTCTCTTCCTCTCTCACTTTCTCATGGTGGTGATATTCAACACACCAGTTCGACTACGGAGGTGTGCAAAACTGCTCCTTTTTGGAAGGGAAGGAAGATGTAAAAGCAAATCCGTCCATCCATCTGTCTGGCTGTCTGTCTGCCTGTCTGTCTGTTTGACATGGTGTGCTTGACATGACTATTTGCGATTCTTCTCCCCAGGCCAGGGGGACGTTGGAGCGGCGGCAGGGGAAGGGGAGGCTGGGATTGTGGTGGGCCCCGAGGTCGAAGGTCAGCCAGAGGACGGAGGAGTAGGAGGAGCGTCAGGCTTCATGCCCTTGGAGGATCATGGGCCTGAGGTGGACATGGGCATGGACGCGGACGTCGACGAGCACATCGAGAGGCATCAGGTGAAACGCACGCACAGTCGCGCACACACACACACAGGGTATTCTTGGAGGGTATTCCAAGAAAATGCTCAAGTAGTAAACCTGGGTAAAGTAATCTACAAAAAGTTGTAAAGATGCTAATAACCCTGCTAATTACCCCCATAATCCTGCTAATAACCCCCGTCATTTAGTTGAAAAAATGGGGACTGCAGGTTCTTTTATTAGCTTATTTACGTCTAGCTTTATGTTGGCTCAACCCGATTTACTTACAACCATCTTCTTGGGATATGAGTCTTCACTTGGGCCTCTTTTTCTGAGATCCACAAACTTTTTGCTAATTTTGCTAATTCAAAGGCGGATGGAATACTCAATTCTTAAGAACTTTTTTTTTTTTGCATTTTTTTTTTTCCGAGGGTTTTTTGCCTTTATTGTGTGATAGGACAGTGAAGATATTGACAAGGAGTAAGAAGGGAGGGTTCGGCTGTAATGACCTTGGGCCAGAACTAGGGATGCAAACGATTAATCGACTTTAATCGATCAATGCGTTAATCGATTAAAAAACATTCATTGCAATTAATCGAAAATTCAACTGACAAGAGACTCAGGTGAAATGGGCATGTGAAGAGTGTGTGTGAAGAAGGGTGTGGATAGTCGGAATATTTAAATCACCTTTGGATTAAATAATTGACATTGAATTAATTTAAATGTGGTATTTTATCTAAAATGTTCTATTAATTTTTAGATTGAGTAGTTTTTTTTCGAGAAACATTGAGATTTCGGGGGGGAAATGCCGCTTATCAATTAATCGTAAGTCGATCGATAAGGCTATCAACTAATGATTAATGAATTAATCGATAATTTGCATCCCTAGCCAGAACCAAACCCGGGTCGCGATGTAGCAGTCGAGTGCCCAGCCGATTGAGCCACGGCTGGGCCAATTCTTTAGAACTTCTAAACATTGTTTCATGTTCACACAGCATAGTGTGCATTTGACTGTTAAAAATTGACACTGACAAGCTCTATTCTTTTCCTTTTATCAAACTTTAATCGAAATGTCACATAAAGGAGTATAATAACGTGCTTGTTTGTTATTATTTTTGTTTGACAAATGTGTGAATTAGAACCAGAGTGTGAGTGACAGGAGGATGCTGAGGGAGAGAGCTGCCATCAAGCCAGTCGCCGCGGAGACACAGTCACAGAAGGTAACCACTACTAGTCTGGTTTTTGCCAGACCACATTACGTACTTAGTAATTCATTTTTGGTCTACATCCTCGATGCCCTGGAGCACTTGAGTGGGAGGAGTTGAGTTCAGCTCTGGTTTAAAATGAGCTCTGACCAATCGCTGACAGTTGATGTTCATGACGTATGTTGTTATGCCCCCGAGTGCGTTCGCTTATTGGCCAGTAACACTGGCTGTCTGGTAGACGACTGAAACCCTCTCCAGAGAAGCGTAATCAGACCATTTGTGAATTTCGAAGTAATTCATAATGAATAATCTGGCCTGTCAGACTAAACCACTACTGCAACTACAAAGTCTTTGGCTAAAATACACAGCAATTGACACCCAAGCTGTGTATCTTATATCATTATTCTTTCCGCCAAGGAGGTTATGTCATGGTCCAAGTTTGTGTGTACGTTTATTGTTTGGTACGCTCGAGGGGCGTTGGTGTTTCTGTTCACCAGAGGGCTAGTATCATAATTTGAAAATTTGTTTTTATTTGAAGGAGATATTGATACATTCTTGTTGCTGAAATATTATCTTTGTTGTTGTTGGTGTTTTGTTTGTCTTTCATTTCATTTTGTTTTGTTTTTGTTTTTGCTCCATAGTGTCATGAATATAACTTGCGTTTTTCCCTTGGCGTATCTGTCACGTTTTGGTGTGTAGGAAGTCGTGGATGTGTGGAAGTGGCATGACTTGTATACAGCTGTTGGGGAGGACAAACCTGTGGCCACAGGTACATCTTTTACTCTCAGTCATTACCTATTCACTAATGTGTGTTTACTCAGTCATTACCTATTCACTAATGTGTGTTTACTCAGTCATTACCTATTCACTAACGTGTGTTTACTCAGTCATTATCTATTCACTAATGTGTGTTTACTCTGTCATTACCTATTCACTAATGTGTGTTTACTCAGTCATTACCTATTCACTAATGTGTGTTTACTCAGTCATTACCTATTCACTAACGTGTGTTTGTGTATATAAAGGCCCATTGACAACAATTTATTATATTATTTATTATAACACGTCAGGAACATGAATGACACACTGTTGATGTTTATGATGGTTTTTTGTTTGTTTGTTTGTTTGTTTGTTTTTTCCTCAAATGTCAAGTTGACATTGTTTGACTGTCATGACATTCCAAAAACGTGTCAGTGAAGTCCGTGTTTCTGTCCATAGTTTCTATCCGTATGACTTCTTCACACTGCTGTCCAGTCTTCCATGTTTGTTTTTTCTGCTCTCGATTGATTGTAGAAATTCTCTTTCTCTCTCTGTCTCTCTGTCTCTCTCTCTCTTTCTCTCTCAGGGCGATGTTGCAATGTGCCGCCAGGTTTGGACGAGTCTGGCAAAAGGAAACGTAAAGGTTCATCCAAACTAGAGGAGTTTGGAACATGGTGGAGTAAAACAAGTATGTCTGTAATGTGACATCATTGGTGGTGGTGGTGTGTGTGTGTGTGTGTGTGTGTGTGTGTGTGTGTGTGTGTGTGTGTGTGTGTGTGTGTGTGTGTGTGTGGGTGTGGGTGTGTGTGTGTGTGTGTGTGTGTGTGTGTGTGTTTTCATGGACTTGTGATGTTCTTTATTGTGTGCTATGTGCAAGTAGTGACTCATGATGATGAAGTATGTTTAATTTCTTTCTTTTTTTTATAGACAAGACGTCTGAGCGCAAGCTGAAAAATGGCCCCTCAATCCCAGGTACCTATAAACTAGCCAGGCCGTGCCCTCCTAGTGACGCAGCACCTTCAGTGTTGCTTCTAGTCTGGCCAAGAGCAATACAATATCGTTTCCTCCCGAAAAAACGGGAACTCCTCCCACATTGTCGGGAAGCATACAACCATTAGCAAACCTAGGGAGGCAGGTTGACCATGCCGTTTGGGAAATGTTCATTGTTATGCTCTTGGTCAAACCAAGTCTCGAAGAGATTTGAAAGTCGATAATAATCAGGCTACCTATTACCATGATCTACTCCAGT
>NC_085871.1:43795489-43815489 GCF_034702125.1 Engraulis encrasicolus | reverse complement strand
TTTTTATTTTTAAGGCTATATCGTGATGTATATCGCTATCGTGATATAAAATAATCCATATCGTGATATAATTTTTGTTCCATATCGCCCAGCCCTAATACGAGCAAAGCTCTACCTACTCTTCTGCTAATGTGTGTGTGTGTGTGTCTCTGTGTCTCTGTGTGTCTGTGTGTGTGTGTGTGTCGGCAGGAGGAGAGGGGCGTGTACGATATCCGTGAGTATGGCGACCACATCATCACAGCGTTCAGTCAAGTGAAGGAGAAGCGCACCTTCGCCTCCATCGTGGCCGGCAAGAACAACCACGAGGTCTGCAGATACATGCTGGCATGCCTACAGCTGGTGAGGACACACACACACACACACACACACACACACACACACACACACACACACACACACACACACACACACACACACACACAACCACGAGGTCTGCAGATACATGCTGGCATGCCTACAGCTGGTGAGGACGCGCACACCGGCACACACACACACACACACACACACACACACACACCTGTAACCTCCTTCTCTCTCTCTTACACACACACACGCACACTCACACACACAAATTGTGTAAACTAATAAACTAAACTAAAATGCCACCCGTGTCCCATGTGCGTCCCTCCTCAGGCCAACGACGCAACGGTGGAGATCAGCAAGGAGGGGAAGACGCTGGAGGAGACGGTGGACAGCATGACCCTCACGCTGCTGAGCGAACGCCGCGCACACGACCGCCTCAAGGCCTACAGCACCAATGCTGGCCTGGAGGCGCAAGTACATGCAGCGGCAGCAGAGATGCAAGTGTAGTCAGAGCATTTGAGCAAACATCGGGCATTTCTCAAAACCTAGTGTGCACACTTCCACGTATATCAGCCTAATTAGTCACACCCAGTGATTGAATACTCTTTGGTGAACTCTAGAGTATCCAATCAATGGGTGTGACTAATAAAGAGTATCTAATCACTGGGCGTCACTATAGGCTGAGCACACTTGGAAGTGTGTACACTAGGTGTTGATAAACTCTATTAGAGCAAGATAACCCAAACCCCACCCACCCAATGCAAAGGAGTGTGCTCAAATTTGGTATCCTAAAGGGGGGATTGTCCCCTCCTTCTTCTTGCCTTTCTTCTCGTGGCATTTGGTGGCGGCTTGCATGAGATATGCACTACAGCCATCTGCAGTGCCAAGAGGGAACTCCATTCATTCTCAATTATAAGACTCCCATAAGGTCTCCTAACTGAAGGTTTCCTAGAGGGGAAACCTGACATCACATGGATCCAGGACATGCATGGGATTGAAGTATCTTACTCTTAATAGATGATGTTTGATTTGAATATTTTTCTATCCATACAGAAGCTTCATCCACAGTATCTCTCTCCCGCTCCCTCTCTCTTTCTTTCTCTCTCTCACACACACACACTCAGGCATAATATATACTGTAAATATTGAATGTGTCCTCAATTTTTTTTTTTTCTATTGGGATTTCAAAATGTACGTCATATCTGGATGTCTGTGTAGGTGAATAAGTCTGCTTTCCTTTTATATGTATCTGTATGTTTGAATAACACATTGCCGCATGACAAGCAATACAATTATTAATAAATATTTTCAACATAATTTAAATCAATCAAGTCAATTCTTGTACTGCTGGGCTGAAGTGACATGTTTTGTGCTGCTCATCCTTGCACACTTTGCCAAAGTGTTTTTGAAGTTACTTACTCCAATTCCATTTACCCATGTGTGTGTGAATATATGCTTTTTTCACTGAACGCTCTGGAACATGTCTACTTCATGACTACATAATATGACAAACATCATCTATGAATGGCTTTTGGTTTGAGTTGTACATCTTTTAGGAGACAGAGCATCATCACTTTCATCACACTTTATTTTAAACAGACATGGTAAATTTAAATACACACATCCTCTGATGCACGCACACACGCAGGCACGCACACCAGTCATTTCTGTGGTCGGTCTTGTTTGATAGTTTGTGGTTCATGTATAGATTTAGTATGCCAAGTCTGACGCAGTACCTGTGGCTCCAGTTGGCTTGTTGGAGTAAGTCAGCCCATCATTTCAAACAAAGTCACTTTACACTCTTCACGATGATGGACATTAGATACACAAGTAGTTTCATTCTTTTGTACTTTGGTCAGGGAAGAGTTTGACGTAGTTCATGTGGTTGCGCGGTTGGCCTTTATCCGGTTGAAATGGTTCATGAAGCCTTCTACCTCTTGAAGTAGGCCTACTGCATTCTTGATTTCAGATTTTTGGTTGCAGAACACGTGAGCCTATTGTCATTGACAATATGATGAGATTGTAACAAAAACAAGACTATTTAAAGCCAGCAATGCCAACAACTTTTTCCATGTGTACACACACACTCCCAATAGTTCCAGTGTTTGCACTTTGTCCGTGCGGGTGGGGTCAGAAGAGTTTGACGTAGTTGTTGATGTGGTTGCGTACGCTCTGCGCGATCTGCTTGTCGTCCTTCATGCGGTTGTAGTAGTCCAGGAACAGCCCGTCTGGGTTCACCAGGTAGATGAGGATGGTGTGGTCCACGATGTAATCGCCGTCCTCGTCTTTTGGCCCGGCGCTGGCGTAGACGCGGTAGTCGCGCCCCGCCTGCTTCACCTCCTCGGCGCTGCCCGTCAGCCCCACGAGGCGCGGGTGGAAGTCGCGCACGTAACGCTGCATGGCGGCCACGTCGTCGCGCTCGGGGTCCACGGTGATGAAGAGCGGCTGGACGCGCGGCAGGGCGGGGTCCTCGTCCAGGATGCGCACCACGCTAGACATCTGGGAAATGGAAATAGAAAAAATGGAAAACCTTTGTTATATTATACACCATATAATGATAGATATAACATACAAGTTGCTCCATAAGGGTCCTTTGTCCAGGATGTGCACCACGCTAGACATCTTGGGAAATGGAAATAAAAAATAGAAATCCTTTGTTATACACACACCATTATAATAATACAGACCTGCAAACTCATCAAAGAAAAAAAGGTGACAGTCTCCAGCGGACCAACACCATGTTTGCGGGCTAGCAGCACAGACGTCTGAACTAGCGCTCTGATTGGTCGATATTTCCCCCCATACGTTGCTGATAGGTCAGCGCGAGACTGTTTGCAAGCCAACAGAGAAATGTGTAGGCCTACCCGTAAACAAACACGCTCTGCTTTCAGCTCTTGGCTTAATGGATGGCAGCCAGGACACCCCCCCCCCCCCCCCCCCCCCAAAAAAACTCTCCGGTTCTACATGATTCACGTGAATGACCTAATTGGCCGGGAAAAAGGTGACTGTCACCAAAAGGTGTCAAGTTTGCAGGTATGATTAATAATATATATCATAATATACAAGCTGCTCCATTTGGGTCCTCGTCCAGGATACGCACCACACTAGACATCTTAGACATAGAAATAAAAGAAATACTTTGTTATACACACCAGCATGTAATGAATGTATCACAATAAACAAAGCAGAGTCCTCGTCCAGGATGCGCACCATGCTAAACATCTTGGAAATAGAAATTAAAAATAGAAAATCTTTATTATATTGTACGCCCTATAATGATATATTCTTCATCATAGTATACAAACTGCTTCATGAAGTGCAAAGACTAATGTACAACAATCAGTAATGTAAAAGCACTTTGTCGTCAGCTAAATGTAATGTAATGCAATGCAATGCAACGTAAAACAGTAATGTAAAAGCACTTTTTCCTTAGCTAAATGTAAATGCAATGTAACGCAAACAGTAATGTAAAAGCACCTTATCATCAGCAATGTAAAAGCACTTTGTCCTCAGCTTAATGTAATGGAACATAACGTAAAACAGTAATGTAAAAGCACTTTGTCGTCAGCTAAATGTAATGTAATGTAACGTAAACAGTAATGTAAAAAGCACCTTATCCAGCTCGTCGGGGCAGATGTCCGGGCAGTGGGTGAAGCCGAAGTAGAGCAGCGTCCAGTCGCCCAGGAAGTCGCGTTTGGTGCGACGACGCCCCTCGTGGTCCAGCAGGCTGAAGTCGCCCTGGCCCACCGCCACCTGCCTCAGCTGCTCAATGCGCTGGTCCCGGAAGCGCTGCTCCTTCTCCCGGTGCACGTACCACCACGTGCCCATGATGCCCGCGCCGAACAGGGCCGTCACGGCCAGACGCGTACGCAGACGGATGCCGGGCTTCGACGAGCCCGAGCCGCCGCCAGGTTTGGAACCCTGTGGTGAGGGACCTGGAAGAGGTGGTAGGCAAGTTGAAGTGAAGGGCTTGTAATTATTCACATGGACTTTTCTATGATTTCTGTAAGATGAAAGACGACATCAGGGGTGGGGAACCTTTTTCATTCTAGGGGCCTATTCAAATTCCTCCAAGGGCCATAGAAGTACTCCAAGGACCATACTATGAACACAAACCAGGATTGCCTCCTTCTCTTTAGGCCAGTTTGAATGTAGCCAGTTTTAAAATGGGCCCTACCTT
The DNA here is from genome assembly GCF_034702125.1 of Engraulis encrasicolus. Taxonomy (NCBI): domain Eukaryota; kingdom Metazoa; phylum Chordata; class Actinopteri; order Clupeiformes; family Engraulidae; genus Engraulis; species Engraulis encrasicolus. The sequence goes on along the minus strand of NC_085871.1, from coordinate 43,811,006 downwards.
CTCTAGGTCCCCTGAATATAACTGAATTATACTGCAAATGTAATTTCTAATATTTCATTACATGTGTCATATTTCATTTGAAGCTGCATAACATTAAAATGAGGTCAAGTACCGGATTAAACGGCCCTCGAGACATAGGTTCCCCACCCCTGGACTACATATTTAATGCAGAACATGGATGTTGAAGCCAGAGCCATGTTATAACACGGAAAAGTATGTATTTGGTAAATGAAATGTGTACGGCAAACTGTAATCTTCACATGATCTGTGCATAATGACTGAAAAACCCAACAACTTGGCTCTTTTCTGAATTATGCACGTACTGTTAGTATTGTCAATGCTTTCAATGTAATGCAATAATATTATATACAGGGCAGGATTATTCATAAGGGCCAGAGGCACCAACCATTTACAGCCAGTAAGGGGGTGTCGTGCCGAAAAGCGAGTCCCTGCCAGAACACGAGTGCCCTCATTGAAACCAATTGGAAACCAATGACCAATTTTTCAGATATTTTTCACCCATTTTGCCGATAAATCCGACACAATTTAAGTTGGAAAGCCTATCAATAAAGCATCTACATTCCTTCTGGAAGTATTACAAAGAACTGGTTGCAATTTCAGTATTATTTCCATAAAAGAATCGAAGAATTGTCATAACAAATGTTACAGTTTCATTCAAATAGCTCATATTAAGTGGAGGACGAGTAATGTTTCATAAGAATATTTTTAGTTAATAAATTATGTAATTCAATCTGCAAAAATTAGTATAATTTTCTCTCAAAAAAATGTCATTGGTTTCAATGAGGGCACTCGTGTTCTGGCAGGCACTCGCTTTTCGGCACGACAACGGCATTGCATGACACAGACTTAACATGCATTGTCCATGAAGGGGGCACCACAGTGCCTTAATTCGGTCCTGATTACATACTGTACAGAGTATTGATGTTTAATATACATAATAATGTATAATTTACTGAGTATTCGCATGAGTCTTGCACTGGTTGTTTGAAAATGAGACAGTACCTGTGGAGTATGGCACATGGCCTCTGCCTCTAACTTTGGATCTCGGAGGAGGTACGCTGGAGAGGTGTGTGGTGCGTAGGCAGAGGGTGGCTTTCTGGAGGTGCTGAGGCGGCTGTGTGGTGGTGGTGGTGGGGAGAAAAGGCAGAGAAGACTGCAATGTTGTCCTTAACACACACCAGGTCACCCTGGGATGGGTGGGGCCCCTCAAGTGCAGAAACCCCAGCATCCTGGGAGAAATAAAGAAACCATAGTTCAAACCGGAGTGAATGGATTGGATGGAATGGAAGATTAATCCTTGGACTTTTCCCCCATTCTTTCTTTGTTGTTTTCTGCTCTTGTTTGAGAGATGCTCTTACAATGTGATACATCAGCCATAAAGTGAATATAGGCCTACTGCTGACTGCCACACAGTCAGTCCACTAACTTCCTGGTTGGTGTGACTACGTACGAGCAGTACTGACAAAGTTCTATTCTATATTATATTATATTCATCACTGAACGGTCTCCTTCCACCAAACCGTCTCTGGTACTGACTGAGAACATTTCTTCGCACACTGAGGTGAGGGAGCGGCACGCTCCAGCCAGGCACAGGTAGTGACACTTGCATTGTAGCCAGCTGAACTGATTTGATCCCTACGTATCGTTCAAGTGATGAACCAAATAGCATAGTTCTAAACCTATAAAATACTTCCAGACCTAACATTATTTTCATCAGACTGGATGTGCAACTGGAATTTCTACAACTTGACTATGATGACGACTCACTGTCAACAAAATACATTGCTTTGCCCTCCTCAGCAACAGCCAACTAGCCAAGCACGATTTCTCAAGTTGCTGGCTGTCATCGCCCGGTGGAATATCTTTTCATTGACCACCGCACATTGTATAAGTACCATAATCATGACATTTTGCATATGGAAATTAAGGCTGTTACGGTTTTACATTAAACAAGTCACATCTTACCCAACAGAGAGCCAGTTTGTCCTACTCACTTATTTTCTCACATGTAACCGGGTTGTACAACATTTCTATAGTAAAACTATTCTGACACGCTGATTCGCAAAATTATAAATGGTCCGTAACTGTTTTTAAAAATGTATGCATTTTAAATGCATGCATCATGCATGTTTTCTAGAAGTCAGAAGAAGGTGGATACAACTAAAGAAAAATAGACGTGAGTCCGGCCAAACACAACAGAATAATATTATGGAACGAGTTCAGCCAATGATACAGTAAGTTCAGCACATTCGCCATGAAATTAAATGCATTTTCAAATGACTGCCGCTAGATGGCATCCGACTAAACTCAGTAGAATGACAGTGTTGTTCTACATTTTAAAAAAAAATCACAAACTCAACACCACACCATTTAGTCCAGGTCAAATCAAATGTAGTGCCAAATACAGAGATTGCACTTCTTTCCTTCAAAAAAACATGTGTTGTAGTATCAAAACACAGTTTTTTTCAGACAGTGTTGTATCCTTATAAATTAAATTAGGGCTAAATTAGGGCCGCAAAACGTAGCCTAGGCCTATTGCAATGCAGGCCTATTGAAAAAAATACGTTATTGGGCTGCAGAAAACAGCAGCTTCTCTATTATCTGGTCTATAATCCTGGTCCTAACCTACGTTGACCTTATGACTCTACATTCTCTGTCTATCTCTTCTTCCTCTGCCTTCCTGCTTTTTCTGCCTCTCCTCTATACCTCTCCTTTTAAATCTATCTCTAACAATGTTTTTTTTTCCCATTTGTTAAGCACTTTGAGTTACATGCCTTGTATGACACAGTGCTATACAATTATTATTATTATTATTATTATTATTATTATCTTCTGAGTTTTGGCATTTATCGGTATATATTCATGATTTTATTTACTCATGTATTTTGTAGGAGAATACTCATCAGTGTGCATTGATGCACTTTGTGAAGTGTATGGCTATGTCCAAAATGTCTTGGCTATTTGTTTGCTGTTAAGTGTAGGCCCACTATTTAGTGTGAGTTAACAGCTATGCTTCCTGTGCCAGGGTTTATTCGGTGCATTGGTGTGTGTCAAGCACAGCATCCATTCAACACCTGATTAATAAATAACACACGCAGCAGTGGGGACAGGCAGGCCCGCCGGCAGGGGGGAGCAAAGGGGTATGTTGTCCCGGGTCCAGGGAGATAGGGGCCCCAGAATTGGGTCCCCATTACATTGTGTGTATTGGATAGGGGGCCCTTTCAGATAACTTTGTCCTGGGCCCAGAAAAAAGCTGTCAGAGGCCCTGGGGACAGCCAGGCCAGAGGTAATTAGACTCCAGATGCAGGCGCACGCACCGCACAGACACATGCACACATTCATATCCTCTCCACATATCAAACTGTTAGAGACTCTAATTGTCTCTCTCTCTCTCTCTCTCTCTCTCTCTCTCTCTATCTCTCTCAGACTATCTTTCTCCCTCTCTCTCTCTCTCTCTCTCTCTCTCTCTCTCTCTCTCTCTCTCTCTCTCTCTCTCTCTCTCTCTCTCTCTCTCTCTCTCTGTTATACATGCACCCGCCCGGTACCCCAGGACACAGGAACTGGGGTGTAAGGAGGTGTATTGTTTGCTAAAGCTCTGGATGCTGCTGTACACACACACACACACACACACACACACACACACACACACACACACACACACACACACACACACACACACACACACGCACACACACAGTAGTGGCAGTGCATCTGTTGGGTCCTATGGTGACGGTAATAACTAGTCTCCACGACCATGTTGATCTCGGCAGGGCAGTGGAAACAAGGGCAGAGGAGAGGAAGAAAACTGAAAAGCCCACAATTATGGCTCTCCTCTTTTTTTTGGGTCACTCACACACTCACATTTACTCACACTCCTTTTCCGCTCTCCTTTTGTCATGCATTGTTATCTTTCCCTCTTTCTCTCTCTCTCTCTCTCTCTCTCTCTCTCTCTGTCTTACACACACACACAGACACACACAAACACACTCCTTTTCCATTCTCCTTTTTCATGCATTTATCTTTCCCTCTTTCTGTCTCTCTCTCTCTCGCTCTCTCTCTCTCTCTCTCTCTCTCACACACACACACACACACACACACACACACACACACACACACACACACACACACACACACACACACACACACACATTCGGTGTGAGGTGGCGGGCATAATTGAATTCGGTACATGGGCCTGCTCGTCAGGATTAGTTGCTTCGCTCAAGGGTACTGGATCCATGGGTGCAGAGGAGAGGACAGTTAGTTGTTCTCCTCTAATGACTCGCTAATGAGTTGTTAATGTAGTTAATTGCTCACACTGCCCTTGGCTTGTTAGCCTGGGAACTCCCATACTGCCTTTAGTTCTTCACAATCGTTCCGATCTGAAAGACAGCATGGGAGCTATGAAAAACGGCCCAGAGGTCTCTGCCTCTGTCCCTCAGAGAGTATTCTGCCCCCTACGGACTTTACAGTAGGCAGGTCACCAGACCTAATCTCACTTGTGATGCTAACCAGGCAATTGGTGGTAACCAGGCAATTGACTTGTTGCAGCATTCTGAGATGCTGTAGCCTGCTAAATAGGACATGTTTTTTAATGTACGGCTGTAATTTAATATTTTTCACCACCAGCCAAAATGGCTAATAGATGGTGATCTCACTTGCTAAACACACTCACTACTGGGTCCAAGTGGCTATAAGTTGGTCTTTTCCACTAGCCAAACTGAAAATTTACCAGTATTTGGCAGGTTGGCTGATGTTAATTTAGAGCTCTGAAGGAAATTTGATTATAGTGTTTGAAACATCCTCATGTTCCAGTGCTTAGGGTCACAGGAGCTGGAAAGGGGGATGGAGTGATGCATTTGCATCCCCACTTTTGGGCTTCCTAAATGAGGCTTTCTTAAGAATTTTTTTTAAAGGATATTAAGTATCCCCAATTTGCGTTTGAGCATATAAACACGTCAGTATCTCGAATAAGCCCTTATTCGGGATACTGACAAATCGGCTAGGTGGAGTATTCCGAAAGAAGCCGGGATACTGACGCATACACCTCATCCCGAATACAGGGGCTTCCCATAGAACACCGTTGCTGGTATCCAGGCTACACGCATTTGAAGAGAATTCCATAACCTCCAAGAGTATAGACTGGGATATTCTGTGCTCATATAAACGCCTTATCCCGAATATGATCATAACCGGGATATGCCTCATATTCGGGATACTGAACTGCATGTATACGCACTCATTGGGGCAGTTCTAATTTCGACAGGAACCTGGTTCCTGCATTTGGCAGCACCTAAATGCCATTTCCCCTTTTTGAACTGGACCCTATAGGCACAACCAGGAGACTCTGAAGACCTAAGACATCCAGTAGGATGATATTGCTCCAGCATAGACCTGTCTACAATATATTTAGGGCCTAAGCCATGGCTATACCCTTTAACACCATCCGGCTGATGACATCATGAAGCCGTTAACTCCACATAGGCAGGGAAACCAGACAGTTGTGTGTACAATCTAAGGTCTTTGGGGAAACCCTACACAGGTGACCTCATACAGTATGATGACAACATACAGAGGCGATTCTAGAGTTAGTTGGGGCCCAAGCGAAAATTCAAAAGAATGAACATTTGCAACAAATCGCCACTATTGTAGTTTTAGCTGTTATTCACCATCTATAGGCTTGGGGGCCCCAAGTGGCTGCTTGCCTAGCCTGGTGACAAGATGCGCCTCTGACAACATAGGTAGGCCTAATGGAAACCTTGTGTAATAGGGAAATCCCTATAGCATGAACTGAGTAGGCAACCTGATATTCACTGGCGTAACGCAAATACTTCAGGCCCCCCTGCAAGCTACCAAGAATGGGCCCCCGAACGAAAAAAGAGGGCCTAATATCAATGTGGAGGGGGCCTGTTTCTTCAAGTCAAGGGGCCATGTGGGCCCCTTGCCTTTTATGGGCCCCCCTGTCTGGCGGGGGCTGCGGGGGTATACTTTACGCCCCTGCTGATATTGTGGTAATCTGACTTAAAAACCAGGGACAAAACAGGAGTGTTTTGTTCCCCTCTTGTCCCAGCTGTTGTGTCTAATAAGGTCACATGCCATCATGCCGTGATTCCAGCAGGATACTGGGCCAGCTGGACATGGAAACACCCGCACGCACACACGCACGCACGAACGAACGCACACACACACGCACGGACACGCACGCACGAACAAACGAACGCACACACACACGCACGGACACACACACGCACGGACACGCACACACACGCACGCACGCAAGCATACACGCATGCACGCACGCACACACTTTGAGGCACCCACACACATCAGTTTTGTGTCAGTCCTAGATCCCACATCACAGTCACAACATTCTTCTTCTTCTTCATCTTCATCTTCATCTTCTTCTTCGTCTTCGTCATCATCACCACCATCATCATCATCCTCCTCTTCTTCTTTTTCTTCTTTTTCTTCTCTTTCTCTCTCTCTCTCTCTCTCTCTCTCTCTCACTCTCTCCTCCTCCTTTTTTTACTCTGTGCCAGTGTTTCTTGTCTGCCCCAGTTTGGGACTCGTGACATGGAAGCTATAGGAGACGAGACACCATGTTCATGTACGAATGGACTCCTACACTGTTCATACTGGTACAGAGCTGGACGGATGAGAGGTAGTGTCAGCTTTTGGACAGAGACAGGGCTGGATTAAGATGGCCTGGGGCCCCTAGGCTAGGGTTTGCTGACGGAACCCCCGGAAGGCAAATTTTGAGACAAATTTACATAGACAGTGTCATAATTACGAGCTAGAAATTAAGCATACCGTGTCTACCAACTGTACTCAATGAGACACATGATTTTTTTCAATATTGTATCCTCTCACATTTCCCGCAATTTTTCACTTTTTGGCCAATCAAGGGCCCCATGGCAGGTGGGGGCCCCTAGGCTGCAGCCATATCTAGCCTGTGCATTAATCTGGCCCTGGACAGAGGCTACAAAAGAGACATTTTGCACTGAGCATTGGATAAGCTATAAGGTATAAGGTAATCTATGTTAGATTAGATTAGATGACTTTATTAGTACCCAAAGGTAGATTTGGTTTGCAGATAAGTGATCTCCACTCATAGCCTACTTGACATCTTAGACCAGTGTTTCTCAAACTTTTTCAGAGCGAGGACCACTTTGTCCCCCCAAAAATGTTCAGGGACCACCTGACAACTGAATTGACAGTTGACAGATGCAAATTTGACACTTCTAATTTAGATGCAGATCACTTACTTTTTATTCACATACATTACAAGTCTTATTGTGGTAAAAATATGACTTCAGCCATGTTTAGATTTGTCATAATTTTACAGATATAGCCTACTGCTAGCTTGTCTTGGAAAAGTAGAAATCCCCTCGCGGACCACCTGAGCTCTGTCACGGACCACCAGTGGTCCCCGGACCACACTTTGAGAATCACTGTCTTAGACATTTAGGACGCACACAACATACAAGCATTCCACACTGAACATTCAGCTGTGCATCCAATTAACATACATATATACACACTTACAAATATAAAATGAGCTAAATAGTTAAGAAATAGAAATGTGGTGGAGTAAAGTTCTGAGAGACAGACAGACAGAAAGAGAGCGGAAGGGAGAGAGAGAGAGATGTGGAAGGTAGAAGTGTGTGATGCATCCCAAAACCAGGTAACGTCGGTATCTTTGGCTTATGCAACGCCATGCATCTTATGTAATTTGGTGCCACTCATGATTCTTTTTTGCTTACTGTGGAGGGCACAAAAGTGCTTTAGAGTGAACACACACACACACACTCACGCACGCACACACACACACACACACACACACACACACACACACACACACACACACACACACACACACACACACACACACACACACACACACACACACACACACACACACACACACACACATATGCACACACACCCACAGAGAGCCACTGACAGGCTTTCCAGGGCCCGGGACAAAGTCTTCTGAAAGGCCCCCCACCTAATAAATTATAATGTGATGGGGGCCCCCTCTCTCCCTGGGTCCCTTTCTCCGACACACACACACACACACACACACACACACACACACACACACACACACACACACACACACACACACACACACACACACACACACACACACACACACACACACACACACACACACAGGATGCGGTGGACTCCAGTAGAGTGCACTCAACCCATCAGCACTGCTGCCTGTGTCTTATGTAAGTAAGGGCCACTGCAGTCCAGAGTAGCCAGGCCAGGGCGCCAAGCAACCTTTGCTGACATACACATCTTAACAGAATAAACAAAACACTCAACGCCAGATATAGACATAAACGCATCCCCATAAAGACACACACACACACACACACACACACACACACACACACACACACACACACACACACACACACACACACACACACACACACACACACACACACACACACACACACACACACTAGAAATCAACACATCGATTCAACCAGGGCTAGATTGGCAATCTGGCATATAGGACATTTTCCCGGTGGGCCAACAGTTCTCAAGGACTGATGCTGTTGTGTTATGTGTTGTTGTTTTTTTTTGTCATTTTGCCAGAGGCAAAGTGCCCAGGAGGGCCCACCAACCGATAACAGCCAGGGGCCAGGACATACAAATACACTGTACATAAATATTGTTCATAAAGGGGGCACCTGCGACAGAGATTCTTTAAGTAGAGATATGCCAACATAATAGGTTTCTATGGGCACCTAACATGACCAGGTTCCGGTCTGCCTAAAGGGGCGTGTCATAATGCTCCTAGCATTGAATAGAACAGTCCTCAGGTCTGCCTAGGTCTGCCTAAAGGGGGATTTCCCCCCCAATAATAGAACCCGGAAACAATGGGCCAATGGAACCTCTCTCTCTCTACTCTCTCTGCCTGCGAGGTGTAGTGCCCGGGGGCACCACAGTGTCTTAATATGGTCCTGAATACCCTAGAACAACAGGGGTACTGTGTGAGGGGCGGATGTATGTCAACAAATGCCCAGACTGTGTTTTGGTCCCGATTCAGCCCTGGTTTCAACAATAAATGAAAGTGGGCTAACGGTAGGGCACTAGCTTACTACGCCGGCGACCCGGGTTCAATTTCAGCCCGGGTCATTTGCCGATCCTTCCCTGTCTCTCTCTCTCTCCCCACTTGTTTCCTGTCCCTCTGCCACTATCCTGTCTTAAAATAAAGCACAAAAGCCCCCAAAAAACACAAAAAAAACCCCAAAAAAACAATAATTGAAAGTAACTACATTTTTTTTCGTCCTCGTGCAGCTTCATCCTCCAGTTAGGCCTAATATGCTCATGTTGTTGTAGAACAGTGTTTCTCAAACTTTTTCAGACCAAGGACCACTTAGTCCCCCCAAAAATGTTCAAGGACCACCTGTCAACTGAATTGATTGTCGGGTGCTAATTTGACACTGCTAATTTTGATGCCGATCATGCTTTTTTCTTATTATGGTGAAAACAAAACTTCAGCTTTGTTTAGCTTTGTAATAATGATACAAATATAGCTTACTGCTAGCTTGTCTTGGAAAAATAGAAATCCCCTCAAGGACCACCTGAGCTCTGTCACGGACCACTAGTGGTCCCCGGACCACACTTTGAGAATCACTGTTGTAGAAGATCTGTCATGTTCTCTTGTGTTATTACTTACTACCCGAATGGAGGGTGGCTGTATAAGTTCCGTTCAGGCTTTATATCGTTCAGGCTTTACTGAACATCAATCCTAGAACGTTACACAGACACGAGTAATCAATCACCCTGGCAGCCATGGTAACTAGGCATACATAATAGAACACAGAGTGTCCATTCTGAATCCACCACAGATTCTGGTGTGATTAAGTCTCCCAAGGCATTTCCAAGATGGTCGCCAAGTTCAGGAACTTAGCTAGAATGACTTTGTTATGATTAAAAAACCCTGCATCACGAAGGCATCACCACAGCGTTAACTTTTAATGCAGGTGCCCTACTTCCGACAGAAGAATGGTGTGGAGTGGTCTGTGGTTGCTTAGCAACATGCTCTAGTGACAGTGTTCTTTTGAAGTTCCGTGTTTGAAAAAAAAAAAAAACAGAGACCATGGGCCTGTAAGTCAGTGCCTGAAGCCAAGAGTGTTTGCACACACACACACACACACACAGGGCCGCTGACAGCATTGGCCGCGCCCGGGACAAAGTGATTTGAAAGGGCCCCCCACGCGACACATGCAATGTAATGAGGACCCAATTCTGGGCCCCCTCTGTCTATGGGCCCGGGACAACATATCCGTTCGTTGTCCACCCCCCACCCAGCCCTGTTGGCTGCCCTGCACACACAAACCTACACACACACATGCACACACAGGGATTTGGCTCCCAATACTCATTGCACTGATGTGGCTAGCTGGAGTCTCAATGCTGCCTGTTGTTGTTCACTGCTATGGTTCCTACAGTGATGGGACATCATTTGTGTGTGTGTGTGTGTGTGTGTGTGTGTGTGTGTGTGTGTGTGTGTGTGTGTGTGTGTGTGTGTGTGTGTGTGTGTGTGTGTGTGTGTGTGTGTGTGTGTGTGTGTGTGTGTGTGTGTGTGTGTGTGCGTGCGTGTGAGCGTGTGCGTGTGCGTGTGTGTGTGTGTGACTGTGTGTGTGAATACAAATCTCCCCTGCCGCAGACTTGTTAGCACACTCCTGACACGGTGGCTTGTTTTCTGCTGCAGGTGTTATGGAGATTTTTGACAGTGTGTGTGTGTGTGTGTGTGTGTGTGTGTGTGTGTGTGTGTGTGTGTGTGTGTGTGTGTGTGTGTGTGTGTGTGTGTGTGTGTGTGTGTGTGTGTGTGTGTGTGTGTGCGCGTGTGCGCGTGTTTGTGTGCGTGCGTGCGTGCGTGCGCGTGCGTGCGTGTGTGTGTGCGCGCGCGTGCGTGCGTGTGTGCGTGCGTGCGCGTGCGAGTGTGTGTGTGTGTGTTTGCACGCTTATTTTCCGGTGTGTGTGCTTTTTCCAGTCCAGGTGTTGATTTGTTATTCCCCACGGCCATAGTAGAGGCCTATCTGATCCTACTGTCTGATTAGTATAAATTCACAGTTTGATTTGTGGCCCTTATCGCTGATAGGGCCTACGCTCATTTTCCTGATGGGCTGTTGATGAGTGTGTGTGGAGGCGTGTGTGGAGAGAGAGAAAAACAGAATGTCTGTGTATTGCTTTAATTTTGTGTTTGCTAGGTTCAGATGAAAAGGAATTTGACAAGTGTAGTGGAAATTCACGTACTAACAACTGAAATGATCAAACTAACGTGCAAACTCTATGCCAGTGTTTCTCAACCAGGGGTACGTGTACCACTAGGGGTACACGAGCACACCTCAGGGGGTACGGGGGAAAATGTGATAATGACAATTTGCAAACCCAAACCCCACAAGCCGACCGGCTACCCCACCAAGGCGATCTTGCCCAAAGAAACTCGACACAGAAGAACAATCTCTCGGGGAGAAATGCATTGGCCACGGTGTAGTACGGGGGCGTTGCCTGAGGACACGAGTGGATGGAAAATTAACTCCCTTGCGCATGGTCATTGGTCAGTGGGTGCGATGGATACAATTTCCGTACTCCCTTGCGCATGGTCAGTGGGGGCGACACCATGATGGATAATTTGTGTCCAAATTAACTGCAGCTGTTGGTCAGCAGTAATTGCTGGGGGTAATTAAGGACAGCTGAGAAACATTCACGCTGTCCTATGACCTGTTCCACACTCCGACCCTCGCGGAAGTGGCATTGCATGCTTCCCTGATGCTTCCAATACTGACCGTAGAAGAAGAATTAAATTTCCGTACTCCCCTCGCCATCATTTCCCAGTGTTTAAATTGGCTTTTGGGAGGTGGGGGAGCCCTTCACTCGCGGTCAAAATAGCTTTAAAAAAACAAACAAAACAATTTTAACATCGCCCCATCAGGCAAATACATGTATTCTATGAAGTTATTGCCCATAATTAATATCATACATAAATCAATGTATTACTCAGTTATGAGAAAAACAGCAAGGTACCCTCATTCCCTCTTCACTGTATTGGGTTGCTAAAAAATAGGAACAGTTAGACCAGTATCACACCTGATGCATTTATGTAGCCTACTTTTTAATATTCTCTCCTGTCAGTTGGCAACAGTATGCTATTGGATTGTCAGTACAGGGGCAAAAAAGTTTTAATTCTGAGCAACATCACTGCACCATCAAGCAACAAAGGTGTAGACCTAAGACTATTAAGAACTCATATTATTTGATGTGAATAACTATTTGTTTTAAAAGATCATATGATTGATTTAAATTCTCCTATAGTGTCATGGGTTTAGCATGCATTTATTAGCATGTTTTATGCCTAATAAGTAACAAAGTTAAAAGAATAAAAATGCATGCTTAGGCTATGCTGTTCTATTACAGTGCGTGAAAGTGTGCACTGTCACTTTAAATCAGGCGGAGTCTGCAGAGAATCTTCTCACTCGGACACGTCTTTTCTTTACAGATTGCCCCTTTGGCTGACTGATTATATGGGGCGTTCTTATTTCAGTAGTATAGTTAGTTCAGCTATCTCGCTCCGTGCATATGTTTTAATTACACTTCAGTCGCATTAAGTAAATGCTTTTTTGCAAAGCAATAACAGGCAATAGATTGGAACTTGCTGCAGCAATTCTAGCGTGAGAGAGACGGTGCACTGCTCTACACGCAACGCTAGGATGGACACGCAGGAATCCCTGTCATTTGCTTACTGTCTAAAAACTTTTAATACGTTCCTGGCATGTTTAAGCCCACATAATAGTAACCTGCAACCAAATGGCTACACATTCTGCCAGAACAATGGACGGAAATCCCAAACTTGATGTTGATTTTCTCACATTAACAAACTGCTGTTAAAGTAGGCAGACACCACGCTATTCTGCATGACTGTTTGGTTAACTTTGCCTGAAAGCTAGCCGATATCAAATGAAATGACAGCTTACCTCCGTTTTGTAAAAGGCATTGTATCTAGCCTACTAACTTTGCACATTGAACATGAAAGCATGGAGGACAGGCTTGAAGTAGTGACATACTCGAAGCGGAGTAGTTCTAGCTGTGAGAAAGAGCAAGCGCTCCGGACCGCTCAACTGTTGCAAAGTTGCAACGTTGCTACAAACTGAAATTGTGGTGTCTGGCAGCGCATGTGCAGAATGCAGATGCATAATAATTGAAATAATGCGGGAGTCCCTTAATCTTATTTTATGTTGCCATCATTGGAAAACTTTCATAAAAATATGATATTTCAAGAAGAGGTGAAAATATATGAACTGTGAATACACTGAGGGTGGGGCAGCAGGAGCGCAGCTCCGTTTGGCTGTCCCTCCGAGGTGAGGAGGCGGAGCTGCGCTCCGGAGGGCTCCGCCCCAATTTAAACCCTGGGCCTACGCTGTTATGACGTCAGTAAGCCCTCCTGTCTCTACTCTCCTTGATCTTGCCCTCCCTCACCGGTTGTCTGCAAAAAAATGAATGCATCTCCACCCCGAGTTTCACCCTAAGTAACGGATACTTGTGAACGACGTGACGTTTTCCATGTCCGTTACGCCCATTTGTGGGGGAAAACAGCCCATGCAAGTCAATTGGTGATTTTGGGGTTCAATAAACGAAAGATACGGACCTGTAGACTAGCGTTGTTCACACGCAACATGCCGAAACCGTGTTATATTGCCGGCTGTTAAAATAATATAGCCAAACAGCCGTGGCTGAAGCATAGACTGTGTTCATTTAGGCAAGCCGATGTAGCATATAAGTTGATGAGACATTCGGTTTTTCACCCATAAAGGGGCGTAACGCACATTTACGAACAAAGTACCCGGATGGCCGTTCATGAGTCTCACCTCAGCCAATGTCTTTTTCCTCACCCCCTTTATCTATCACCCAGACCTCCCATTTCCCCACGCCTGCCCCCTCCCCTGTGTCACAGTGTGCCCCTCCTTTTTCCCTCCACATAACATGGTAAATACACAGACATTGTTTTGCAAACCTAGTATGTTTCCCTAAAATAGTTAATAGGGTTTTATATGAAAATAGAAAATCTCCTTCACAAGGTAATGCGAATATGATACAAAAATTAAGGTTTAGCACTGTTAATCACCGTTTGTATATGTGTGTCTGTGTGCGCATAGTCTGTATATTCTTAAACAAATACATAATATATAATGTGTCACTTAAATGGTAAAAACAGGCCTAGTTTTAACCCTTTCATCCCATTTACTTTTTGCCGAAAAAGCTTATTATAACAGCTGTGCTAGACATTACAGAGAGTCACAGATTAAGACATGGCCATTACCATTCTGGTGACAATAAGATTATGACAGTCCAGACTGCACTCTGTTGTTGTTCTCCAGTGGTGGAACAGTTTCCCAGAGGCAGCAAGACTAAGCACATCTCTTGCAGCCTTCAAGAGGTAAAGACTCTCCTCTTTCGTGACTATCCACTAATGCTTGAGCTGCCCTAGCCCCAGGCCAGACTCTTGACATGATGTGGATGTGTGTGTGTGTGTGTGTGTGTGTGTGTGTGTGTGTGTGTGTGTGTGTGTGTGTGTGTGTGTGTGTGTGTGTGTGTGTGTGTGTGTGTGTGTGTGTGTGTGTGTGTGTGTGTGTGTGTGTGTGTGTGTGTGTGTGTGAGTGAGCTGGCACTAACGTGTGTGTGTGTGTGTGTGTGTGTGTGTGTGTGTGTGTGTGTGTGTGTGTGTGTGTGTGTGTGTGTGTGTGTGTGTGTGTGTGTGTGTGTGTGTGTGTACTCCACTTTACCTTAAAATGTATATTACTTTACAAAAAAACACCTAACTAACCCTTCTTTACATCTGCACTTGTTGTTCTGTAATAATGCACTTTGTATCTGCTAGTGATGTTGGCTTGATTATGTCCTTGATTGTAAAGTCGCTTTGGTTATAAAGCGTCTGCCAAATGCAATGTAATGTAATGTAATGTAATGCAATGCAATGCAATGCAATGTAATGTAATGTAATGTAATGTAATGCAATGATGTAATGACAGGCTCTGCATGAAAGGGTCTAAAAATGTGACCACAGACGTACATGGAGGATGTGAGCAGGTGATAGTGATAGCAGAGGATTCCAACTAGAGGGTTCATAACCATGTTAACTTCCGGGAATTGGTCGCGCCGGAAAAAAATGGCGGGTGGGGTGAAAATCGCTCGAAATCGCCAGAAATACATAGAGATGTATGGGTGACATTTACTCAATTTCCACGTAAATGACAAAGAAAAATATTTCTGAAACAACAGGAATCTCTTCAGTGACTGTGGTTTATACCAAATCAAGCATGTTTCTGTAGTGAAGTATGCTACAAATTTTTGTATTAATTTTAGAAAAGTACCATGATAAGTGAACGGGAAGTTGCAAAAGTGGGCGGAGTCTTCACCCCAGACGTTTGTATAGAAGTCAATGGGAGAGAGCTGAACTACGACCCCTACAGACCGA
>NC_085871.1:43785489-43787989 GCF_034702125.1 Engraulis encrasicolus | reverse complement strand
CAAATAGGTGATATAAGGAGTGTGTGTGTGTGTGTGTGTGTGTGTGTGTGGGGGGGGGGTTGGTTACCTAGCCTATATCGCCCATGTCTTTCTGATGCACCAAACCCCAGCTGGTATCACACTTTTTTGTTGCAAATAGACTCAGTCAGGTCGCAATTGGACATAATTATTACTATTATTATATCATTAGAATAGCATTGCTATTTATTTAGACCTGCAGTCGGCAGGAACAGTGTCGAGTAGCGTGAACTATGCTTCCGTTTTGCACCGAGTAGAATGCGCACGAGACCTCTGTGTCTCGGGCGCATACTCCTCTCACTCCATCCCCCACTGTTGGCAGGAATATGCACACTTCTTTTGTCTTCATTTACTTTTCTACTTAGTATACAAGCTCTTCTACAAACATCCTGACCACTGTCACCCTCCAGATGATGAATATTGACTCTGTAACAGGCAAATTACGACGCGTTGCATCATTCCCCTGTCGTTGCAATGAACGTCGCCAGCATAGCGACAGTATACAAAGCAGCATGAAATTACCTCGCATCTCGATCGGAAAAAAAAAAAAAAAACCTTCCCTTCCTCAATATACAAGTCTCCTGCAGAAACGAACACTTCTATTGTGTACTTACAAGTGAATGAATGAAGGGTTTTCTTGTTACAGTCCCCATGATCGACGAATAGGCTGTCGATAGTTTCCCTCAGGCAACAGTAACATGGGAAGCATACCGCGGCAGAAAATACACTCCTGTTTGCATATTACCTCAGTTGGGGGTGGAATATATGATGAATACATATGTACAATCATGACAAGTTACCATTTGAGTGCATTTGGTCGTTTATTCAGTAGAATTATCCACGTAATGTCACTACAAGGCTGCTTCCGTCTTTCGCGTTGTTTCACAGGGGAGAAGTTACTTCCGCAATGTCCGAGGTTTGTAGTTTTGTAGTTTTCTTAAACAAAATACCATATAAGGCGTCCCAATGTGTTTAGAACTGAAGTACTACATGTCTGCCACCCAATGGAGTGGAAGTTGAACTACATTTGATATCCTATTTGAAAAAAACGGCCGTTGTAATCAATACGGCATCTCGTCGACAAAAGTCGCCTGTGGCGCCCAGAGGGTTAACAAGTAGCACTACAAGCTAGCTCTCAAAGCAATGCCTAATTTGCAGCAAGCACATTATATGCAACAATGCCATAAATGATGCCACACACAGCAAGTGCCACAAAGCAAGCTTTCACAAAGGGGAAAGTACGCAAGCCTGTAAGCAAGCTTGTAGGCAAGCAAGTGGTGTGCTGTGCCATGCAGGCCAGCCAGCAGGCAGGCAAGCAACTGAAGGGTTGATAGTCCAGGTTTATATACAGGTGCAAGAGTACCATGTGACCAGAGTCATTAGGCATTTGGCAGGTGAAGGCCGTAATTGAATAATGGCATGACAGCCCTTAGTACTCAGTTGAGGCCAGTGACTGATTAGCAGATTGGTTTAGATGGGACTGCTTGTTGCAAAAGTGTTCCAAGTTCTTAAAATGTTTCAGCCATTCACACTTTCATCACAATCAAAATGCATGTGCTACTCATACTGTGCTGCATCAAGCACTTTTTAAGTATTGTAGTTTCCTTAGAAATTGTTTCATGCATGATAGTATCAGAGAATCTTTAACCAGTGAGAATGACTCGAGTTCTTCAGGTGGTATTGCAGCTTGATGGCGATCACGGACAAGTGGAGGATGATAGGGTTTCAATGGTGCTACCTAAAATAACTTGGTTGCTTCCACAACGGCCAATGCTGCTATTGTGCAGTACTTACTGTTTATGCTCAATACGTGACTCAAAGTAATATTTTCACAGTAGTTGTCTGTTTTTTCGAAAAGCAGTAGAATGCTGTTGCAGAATTGCCCTAAATTAACAGTTATTTTTTACAGTGCTACACTTGGATGTGGTCTGATTTGACACATTCGCCCTGCGTCCAGGTGATTGGACCAATCAGGGTCGTTGGATTTTCAGTCAAAGTCTAAAAGTAGTAGCCTGACAAGCCAGACTAAGGCTGTATCTCAAAGTCAAGGAGTGATTGGATACTCCGCGGAGTTCACCAAAGAGTATCCAATCACTGGGCGTTTCATGTCCAAGCAAGGCCAGGATGCCTGACTTTGAGATACAGCCCATATGTAAAATTAAATGTGAATATTTAGTCTGGCGCCGATCATTGACACATCGGAAGATTGTAGATGGGAACAACCCATTGTTTTTCAAACTGTGTCTGTGCCTATTGGCCAACGCTTTGTCGTCACTCACTCAAAACCCTGTCCGCTTTGCATCTACGTAAACACTGGACTTCACACACACACACACACTACTCAGTGCCCGTGTGTGTGTCTGTGTGTGTGTGTCAGTCTCTGTCTCTGTCTCTGCCCTTTGGTCTCTGCCTCTCTCTATAAATATCTATGTTGGTATGTTGATGTCTGTGTGTAAGTGCCTCTGTGTGCCGTCCGTGTCTG
>NC_085871.1:43772989-43777989 GCF_034702125.1 Engraulis encrasicolus | reverse complement strand
TTCGATTCCGGCCCGGGTCCTATGCCGATCGTTCCCCACATCTCTCTCCCCATTCGTTTCCTGTCACTTCTTCGCTGTCCTATCGTACAATAGAGTCATAAAAGACGATGAAAAAAAATACTTTTTAAAAAGTAATTGTTTTTCATTGTCATGACCCAATGTTAGTGACTGGATAAAATAAGATGCCCATTAAATATTCCAACGTGCCCCCCCTCCCTGCAGTAAACATTTCTCAATTCAGCTGCTGGTTATGTGTGTGTGTGTGTGTGTGTGTGTGTGTGTGTGTGTGTGTGTGTGTGTGTGTGTGTGTGTGTGTGTGTGTGTGTGTGTGTGTGTGTGTGTGTGTGTGTGTGTGTGTGTGTGTGTGTGTGTGTGTGTGTGTGTGTGTGTGTGATTGTGTGTGTGTGTGTGTGTGCGATTTCTTCCTGTGATAGTGTTTGGGGAACAGGGCTCCACCCGGAGTTTGCAACAACAACAGAGCTTAAAATAAAGGCCCTAAATTTAGCTATTAAATAATTCAAATTTTTCAAGGTAGGCTGATGCATAACAGGTAGGGGCACTGTTGTTTTAGTTTAAAATGTCACACACATGCCTTGAAGGTCACACTCACATGGCGTCAGAGAGAAACAATCATCTATCAAATGCCATTCATGGCAGTCATGGGTAAGCGGTTAGAGCGCCAGACTTGTATCCCAAAGGTTGCCGGTTCAATTCCCGACCCGCCAGGTTGGTGGGGGGAGTAGTTAGCCAGTGCTGTCCCCCATCCTCCTCCATGACTGAGGGACCCTAAGCATTGTACCGTCCCGCCGCACTGCTCCCTTGGGGCGCCATTGGGGACTGCCCACTTGCACGGGTGAAGCATAAATGCAATTTCGTTGTGTGCAGTGTACAGTGAATACTTGTGTGCTGTGGAGTGCTGTGTCACAATGACAATGGGAGTTGGAGTTTACCAGTTGGGCTTTCACTTTCAAAGGCCATTTATATGCTACCGTATAAGTTAGGTGGCCTTAAAATACCTCTTAATGTATGTCCTCTACAAGTCTTATGTTGTCCAGTCTTGCACTTTAAATGTCTGTATGAGCACTGTCTATGTCCATACTGTCTTGTCCATGTATAAGTACTGTCTATGTCTATACTGTCTATGTCCTTACCTAGATTTAGTCTATGTCTGTATGGGAAAGCAAGAAATGTAATTTCAAATTCTTTGTATGACCAGTGCATGTAAAGAAATTGACAATAAAACCTACTTGACTTGACTTGACTTGAAGATCAGATTGCACATTCGAATCCCACCCCCTTACCTATCCCCACATCTCCATCTTCCATCCATGAGAATCAGAAATATTGCTGAATGAGTGAGCCAATCAGGTTCACCAGGTGGGATTTTCCATAAATGGGCTAGCCAGGCCTCCCTCCCTTTTACCGACACAAGCCAAGATCAATGTAAATATCGTTTTTGATCTCCGGAAAAATCGGGATCTCCACCCATTTTGTGTGTGTTAGTGAAGCCTCTCCCTGTTGAAGAGAGCAAATAGTAGCATATGGATTGCCATTGCGGGAAAGATCAGTACAGCCCTATGGAGGAGAGAGGAGAGAGGAGAGAAGAGAGGAGAGGGGAGGAGAGGAGAGAGGAGGAGAAGAGAGGAGAGGAGAGGAGAGAGGAGAGAAGAGAGGAGAGAGGAGAGGAGAGGAGAAGAGAGGAGAGGAGAGAGGAGAGGAGAGGAGAGCTCTTTCATCTGCTGTGTGCTGCGCACAGATCCATCCATCAATAATTCAACACGCCCTGTCAGGACATCCACACATTGGATTACATTGTGCTGATGTATACACTGCAACAATGAATAGGCCTATGTGTGCGCGTGCGCGTGCGTGCGTGCGTGCATGCTATTGAGCAACGCTTTCTGTTGCATTATGTAGGCCTACTTTCCTTTGTATATAGTATACTTGAGGCGTATTGCATACAAGTTTAGTTGTACACGGACAAGTACTTTGTGAGTCACAGCAAAGTATTGTTACTGTAGTACTTTGAATAGTGTGGGCATGAGTGTGTGTCAGTGTGTGTGTACTGTAGGTTAAGGGCGGGGTGGGTGTAGTGTTTCCTCAGGCATATGTGTGTGTAGTGTGTGTGTAATGCATAGTGTCAGGCCTGTGTGTGTGTGTGCGTGTGTGCGTGCGTGCATGCGGGCGTGTGTGTGTGTGTGTGTATAGTAACAGGGGGTTGTGAAAAGCTCTGGTTATAAACAGGAAAGTCATGTCACCATTTGGCACTTTGCCAGCCATGGGTCAGCTCTTTCTGTGTGTGTGTGCGTGCGTGTGTGCGTGCGTGCGTGCGTGCGTGCGTGCGTGCGTGCGTGCGTGCGTGCGTGCGTGCGTGTGTGTGTGTGTGTGTGCGCGCACGCACGTGCATGTGTGTGTATGTCTCTCTGTCTCTCTCTGTCTCTCTCTCTGTCTCTCTCGCGCTCTCTCTCTCCCTCTATCTCACTCTCATACACACACACACACACACAAACACACACACACACACACACACACACACACACACACACACACTGAGGCAAAGTCATATATTTAGGTTACTACATGTTCATTATACAATTTTAGATACATTCCATACATTGCATACATATTCATATTTTTGAATGCCTGCGTACATGCAACACACACTTAAAATTCAGTCCCACTGCAGGGAATTCTGCCTGAGTCTGTCTGTTTATGTGCTTGTGTTTGCAGTGGGCTCATGTGACGTATGTGTTTTTACATGACGTGGCCAAAGGCACGCGTGTGTCTGTTTGAAACAGTGGCTTAAGGTGTACGTGTGTGTGTGTGTGTGTGTGTGTGTATGTGTTTGCTGAGTGTGTTGAGTGTGTTGTGTGTGTGTGTGTGTGTGTGAGAGAGAGAGAGAGAGAGAGAGAGAGAGAGAGAGAGAGAGAGAGAGAGAGAGAGAGAGAGAAAGAAAGAGAGAGAGATGTGTGTGTTTGTGTATGAGAGAGGAAGAGGGGCATGGAGTGTGTGTGCTTGTGTGTTTGTGTATGAGAGAAGGAGAGAGCGAGAGAGAGAGAGATGCGCGCGCGTGTGTTTGTGTATGAGAGCAGGAGAGGGGCATGGTGCTGTTTACTAATGCTCCCCTCTCTCTGTGTCGCAGTGTGTGTAAAAAGGTGACGCATTCTCCCTCAGCAGGCTATCAGGCGGTCTGTCTCCACCCCTGTTGATGGGCAGGCAGGAGGTGTTCTAGAATCTCTGTGTAGCCAGTGACCTCACAAATGCATGGTTGCCACGGAAACGAGCCCCTTTGAAACCCAAACATTCCACATGCCCTGGTTCTATTTTCTTTGTTGGAGAGCTGGGGCTGTTTGTGTCCTCTTAGAGATAACCTGTAGTCTAGAGGGCAGACAGGTAACAGGGGATGGAAATAGTCACCCCGCACTAGGGATGCAAATTATCGATTAATTCATTAATCATTAGTTGATAGCCTTATCGATCGACTTACGATTAATTGATAAGCGGCGTTTTCCCCCTGAAATCTCAATGTTTCTCTAAAAAAAACCTACTAAATCTAAACATTTTAATTAAATATTGAGATAAAATACCACATTTAAATTCTATTTCATTTCTTCAATCCAAAGGTGATTTAAATATTCCCACTATTCACACCCCTCCTCACACACACTCTTCACATAGCCTACCCATTTCACCAGGGTCTGTTGTCAGTTGAATTGTCGATTAATTGCGATTAATGTTTTTTAATCGATTAACGCATTGATCGATTTAAGTCGATTAATCGATTAATCGTTTGCATCCCTACCCTGCACACAACAAACCCCTTTGTTAGGACGTCCCTGCAGGGCATGCGTAGTCTGACAAAACATACACATAGGATGAGAGGATGTAAGAGGGGAAAAGAGGGGGGAAAAGAAGAGGAAGGGAGAAATGGAAGGCAGGGGGAAAGTGTCATGGAGTGGCAAGAAAGAAAACATGCATATAGGAGAGAGAGAGAGAGAGAGAGAGAGAGAGAGAGAGAGAGAGAGAGAGAGAGAGAGAGAGAGAGAGAGAGAGAGAGAGAGAGAGAGAGAGAGACAGAGAGAGACAGAGAGAGAGAGAGACAGGCTGGACAAAAGGAGGATAAGTGTTCATGGTGTACTGAAAGAGGAGAGAAGGACGTGTGAGGCAAAAGAGGAATAGAGAGAGGGGATGAAGGAAAAAGAGAGAGGGGCGAGGGTGACAGAATCAAGACAGCACTACAAGCAGAGAGGGATAAGTGTGGACGTGAAAAGCAGAAAGAAGGAATAAGAAGGGATGCAGGAGCAGAGAGAGAGAGAGAGAGAGAGAGAGAGAGAGAGAGATAGAGGGGACTGAAGAGAGAGAGAGAGATAGAGAGAAATGCAGGCAATTAGAAAATCAATCAAAATCTGGAAAGGATGCAGGTGACATGGCTGTTAGAGGGAATGAGGACAGGCAGGAAAGGAAGGAGGAGGAGAGAGGAGGGATAAAGTGAGTCATAAAGAATGGAGGATATAGAGGTGCAGTAAAAGAGGACGAGAGATAAACGGAGGGAGATAGAGGTCCATGGAGAAAGATGGGAAGAACAGAGAGAGTTGCATGATGGAGAAAGAGAGAGGTGAGGAATGAAGGAGCGAGAGAGGGAGATGAGTTGAGGGGAATGCTGTGGAAGAAAGGAGACAGACATTATGATGAGGAAAGGAGAGAGAGAGAGAGAGAGAGACAGAGAGAGGATGAGAGATAAGAGGAGGGAGAGGATGAGATGGTAGAGGTCAATGGAGCAAGATGGTGAGACGGAGGTCGAGGGAAGAACAGAGAGATGAGAGGAAGGGGAGAGTTGTATGACGGAGAAGAGGAGGGAGAGAGGAGAGGGGAGAGAGGAGAGGAATGAAGGAAGTGAGAGAGGGACACAGAAGAAAAGGGATGAAGAAGAGTAAAGATAGGAGGAAGGGTAGAAGGGGGACAGAGAGAGAGAGAGAGAGAGAGAGAGAGAGAGAGAGAGA
>NC_085871.1:43759448-43767889 GCF_034702125.1 Engraulis encrasicolus | reverse complement strand
CGCATAACTAACGCATATCTGGGGAACTTTTTCAGTGAAAATCTTTCCATACCTATCCAAAACATTAACAAATGACTTCATAAGCATTGCTTATGCTTTTATCAAGGATTTAAAACCCATTAGGCCTACTTAAGTAGGCCTATATCTGGGGAACTTCTCTGAAGTGAAAGGTTTTCACTTTAGATCAGTTCCCCAGATATACTTAAGTAATGGCTTATACATCCTTGATAGTGCATAAGCAATGCTTATCAAGTCATTTGTTAATGTTTTGGAAAGTATGGAAAGGTTTTCACTTAAAAAGTTCCCCAGATATGCGTTATTAATGCATTGAAACTTCTTGGTAATGCATAAGCAATGCTTATCAAGTCATTCGTTAATGTGTTGTAAAGCCATAACAGGTTTTCACTTTAGATCAGTTCCCCAGATATACTTAAGTAATGGTTCGTAATTCCTTGATAATGCATAAGCAACGCTTAACAAGTCATTTGTTAACGTCCAGAAACATCCATGAGGGGCAGTCACATGAGCCTAAACTTAGGCCTAGGCCTACTGTTTGCCATGCTACCAGTCATCACACACTAACCATTACAAAAGGGTTAAATAAGACTTCACTGATGCTAAAGCAAGAGTTTACAAACCGTTACCATACATGCCTAATAGTACTTGTTAATGGTTAGGTGGTAGGAGACAATGTTAGGAGATAATGTTTTTTTCATAAATAAAGGTGGGTTATCAGACATTTTAATGACGGTTTACTAATGCTTATCAGAAAGTTAAATCACCATAGACGAATGATTAATTAACAGTACTTAATAATTTCACAGAAATACATAATGACTGACTCGTGATTCACTAAGGGTTAACTAACGCTTAATTTTGTTTAGCGAGTAGTTACATCAGCACACACTAACCATTTACTAACGGTATTAGTTAATGGTTAAGAAAGGAGAAATAACACATACATAACGACTTACTCGTGATTCGTTAAGGGTTAGTTAATGTTAAAAATAAGGCTTAACTAAGGTTTAACTTTGCTTAGCGAACCGTTACATCAACACACACTAACCATTTACTAATGGTAGTAGATAATAGTTAAGAAATGAGGAATAACACATACATAACGACTAACTCGTTATTTACTAAGGGTTAACTATTGTTAGAATAAGGCTTATTTAAGGCTTAACTTTGCTTAGCGAACCGTTATATCAGCACACACTAACCATTTACTAACGGTACTAGATAATAGTTAGGAAAAGAGAAATAATACTTACATAATGATTAACTGGTGATTCGCTAAGGGTTAACTAATGGTAAAATAAGGCTTAACTAACCCTTAAGTAATGCCTAAAAAGGGGTACTTATTATAAAGTGTTACCAGAATATTTGTTTCTGTTTGTTTATGTGCCTACCATTACGTGTGGGAATGCAGGTTTTTTTTGGATAATGGTAAAAGCTTAATTATGGAAAGTTTACAGTAGTTCTCTGGCTTGAGTCTTGAGTTATACCCTGTGTGTGTGTGCATTTCTGCATATTTATTTGTACAGCTCGCGTGTGCGTGTGTGTGTGTGTGTGTGTGTGTGTGTGTTTATGTGTTTGCGAATGCTCTCTCTCTCTCTCTCTCTCTGTTTCTCATCTTGGAGGGTCTCTGTCACCACCTCCATGATTGATGTCCCTCCTCTGTCTACCTCTGGCTCAATTCGAAACGGGAGGCAGTGAATCGATGACTCTCCTCCTACATAAACAGGTCACTGATCAGATAGGTGAGGTTAGCTGATGAGGCAGCCGTTACGAACGGCACTAACGAGTGCGCTGCCTTGCGCATTTGATGTTACGGCGATTCTATGGCGGGAGTTACGTTCATCACGTTAGCGCTTAGCTTACGCATGCTATTTGAACGGTGAATGATCGTCAGACGGCGGAATCGTAAAATAGGCTATAAATAGATCTAGCGACAGCAAATTTAGATACTACAATGTTGATTTATCCATTCAATTTTCAATATCTACATACATAAGTGTCAGAATAAAGAGTATGATAAGCTAGTAGCTTGGGTAGTAGCCATGTTTGTTTTTCAGGTTTCCGGTTGAGAGGGAGGTGGCGCACAGCATGTTGGGTACCAAGGCAGCGAAGTCAGCATCTGATGCTGACCTCAAATATCCCTGTTACACCCACAAATGCAGTCAACTGCCGAGGGAGGAAATAAAGCAATTTTTCGTTTCGATCCACACTTCATGACTCGATGTCCAGTTAGCTCACTGGAAGGACAGCTGCCTTCCCTGTTTCGAACGGACCCTCTGTGTCTCTCATGAGCCTGTGTGTGAGTGATTTCTTAGGGACATTACAGTCATCATATGACACCACCCTATCCTACACCCCTTTTTACCCTCACCAGTAGCTTTGTCTGACCTTTACATACGTAAGCTTCAGTCATTATGCTACATTACTTTACACTTTTTTATCCAAAGCGATTTACAGTAATTTAGGACAGGGTATTGGTTCCAGTCCCTGGAGCAATCTGGGATTAGGTGCCTTGCTCAAGGGCAGCTCAGCCATGGATGATGAAGGTGATGGTAAGGGTGGGATTTGAACCTACAATCCTCTGATCTAAAGGCAGGCGCTCTGACCATTGAGCCATGGCTGCCAGTCCAAATAAATCCTTCCACGTCACATCTGTCCCGGGTGTTCTTGGAGGATTTTAGTCTTGTTAACCTTACCAGACAACCGGCTAATCAGCGAATTGGGGAAGGATGAGAGAGATGGTACATACTTCAAACTTCAGCGGAATTCATCCCTCTCACTACTAATTAATTTTCAGCTTTACCGTGGCTCTAACAATAGGGCACGAGGCCGCTACGCCAGCGACTCGGGTTCGATTCCGGCCCGGGTCCTATGCCGATCGTTCCCCACATCTCTCTCCCCATTCGTTTCCTGTCACTCCTTCACTGTCATATCGTACAATAGAGTCATAAAAGACGATGAAAAAAATACTTTTTAAAAAGTAATTGTTTGTCATTGTCATGACCCAATGTTAGTGACTGGATAAAATAAGATGCCCATTACATATTCCAACGTGCCCCCCCTCCCTGCAGTAAACATTTCTCAATTCAGCTGCTGGTTATGTGTGTGTGTGTGTGTGTGTGTGTGTGTGTGTGTGTGTGTGTGTGTGTGTGTGTGTGTGTGTGTGTGTGTGTGTGTGTGTGTGTGTGTGTGTGTGTGTGTGTGTGTGTGTGATTGTGTGTGTGTGTGTGTGTGTGTGTGTGCGATTTCTTCCTGTGATAGTGTTTGGGGAACAGGGCTACACCCGGAGTTTGCAACAACAACAGAGCTTAAAATAAAGGCCCTAAATTTAGCTATTAAATAATTCAATGTTTTTCAAGGTAGGCTGATGCATAACAGGTAGGGGCACTGCTGTTTTAGCTTAAAATGTCACACACATGCCTTGAAGGTCACACTCACATGGCGTCAGAGAGAAACAATCATCTATCACATGCCATTCATGGCAGTCATGGGTAAGCCGTTAGAGTGCCAGACTTGTATCCCAAAGGTTGCCGGTTCAACTCCCGACCCGCCAGGTTGGTGGGGGGAGTAATTAACCAGTGCTGTCCCCCATCCTCCTCCATGACTGAGGGACCCTAAGCATTGTACCGTCCCGCCGCACTGCTCCCTTGAGACGCCATTGGGGACTGCCCACTTGCACGGGTGAAGCATAAACACAATTTCGTTGTGTGCAGTGTACAGTGAATACTTGTGTGCTGTGGAGTGCTGTGTCACAATGACAATGGGAGTTGGAGTTTCTCAGTTGGGCTTTCACTTTCAAAGGCCATTTATATGCTACCGTATAAGTTAGGTGGCCTTAAAATACCTCTTAATGTATGTCCTCTACAAGTCTTATGTTGTCCAGTCTTGCACTTTAAATGTCTGTATGAGCACTGTCTATGTCCATACTGTCTTGTCCATGTATAAGTACTGTCTATGTCTATACTGTCTATGTCCTTACCTAGATTTAGTCTATGTCTGTATGGGAAAGCAAGAAATGTAATTTCAAATTCTTTGTATGACCAGTGCATGTAAAGAAATTGACAATAAAACCTACTTGACTTGACTTGACTTGAAGATCAGATTGCACATTCGAATCCCACCCCCTTACCTATCCCCACATCTCCATCTTCCATCCATGAGAATCAGAAATATTGCTGAATGAGTGAGCCAATCAGGATCACCAGGTGGGATTTTCCATAAATAGGCTAGCCAGGCCTCCCTCCCTGTAAATATCGTTTCTGATATCCGGACAAATCGGGATCTCCACCCATTTTGCGTGTGTGTGAGTGAGGCCTCTCCCTGTTGAAGAGAGCAAATAGTAGCATATGGATTGCCATTGCGGGAAAGATCAGTACAGCCCTATGGAGGAGAGAGGAGAGAGGAGAGAAGAGAGGAGAGGAGAGGAGAGGAGAGGAGAGGAGAGCAGAGGAGAGGAGAGGAGTAGAGGAGAGAAGAGAAGAAGGAGAGAGGAGAGGAGAGGAGAGGAGAGGAGAGAGGGATAGAGAAGAGAAGAGAGGAGAGAAGAGGAGAGGAGAGGAGAGGAGAGGAGAGGAGAGAGAAGATAAGAAGAGAGGAGAGCAGAGCAGAGGAGAGGAAAGGAGAGGAGAGCAGAGGAGAGGAGAGGAGAGAAGAGAGAAGAGAAGAGAAGAGAAGAGAAGAGAGGAGAGAAGAGAGGAGAGGAGAGCTCTTTCATCTGCTGTGTGCTGCGCACAGATCCATCCATCAATAATTCAACACGCCCTGTCAGGACATCCACACATTGGATTACATTGTGCTGATGTATACACTGCAACAATGAGTAGGCCTATGTGCGCGTGTATGCGTGCGTGCGTGCTTGCTTGTGTGTGCGTGCATGCTATTGAGCAACGCTTTCTGTTGCATTCTGTCGGCCTACTTTCCTTTGTATATAGTATACTTGAGGCGTATTGCATACAAGTTTAGTTGTACACGCACAAGTGCTTTGTGAGTCACAGCAAAGTCTTGTTACTGTAGTACTTTGAATAGTGTGGGCATGAGTGTGTGTCAGTGTGTGTGTACTGTAGGTTAAGGGCGGGGTGGGTGTAGTGTTTCCTCAGGCATATGTGTGTGTAATGTGTGTGTGTGTAGTGTGTGTGTAATGCATAGTGTCAGGCCTGTGTGTGTGTGTAAGTGTGTCTGTGCGTGCGTGCGGGCGGGCGGGTGTGTGTGTGTGTGTGTGTGTGTATAGTAACAGGGGGTTGTGAAAAGCTCTGGTTATAAACAGGAAAGTCATGTCACCATTTGGCACTTTGCCAGCCATGGGTCAGCTCTTTCTGTGTGCGTGCGTGCGTGCGTGCGTGCGTGCGTGCGTGCGTGCGTGCGTGCGTGCGTGCGTGCGTGTGTGTGTGCGCGCACGCACGTGCATGTGTGTGTATGTCTCTCTGTCTCTCTCTGTCTCTCTCTCTCCCTCTCTCTCTCTCTCTCTCTCTCTCTCTCCCTCTCTCTCTCTCTCTCTCTATCTCACTCTCATACACACACACACACACACACACACACACACACACACACACACACACACACACACACACACACACACACACACACACACACACACACACACACACACACTGAGGCAAAGTCATATATTTAGGCTACTACATGTTCATTATACAATTTTAGATACATTCCATACATTGTATACATATTCATATTTTTGAATGCCTGCATACTTAAAATGCATTAGTCCCACTGCAGGGAATTCTGCCTGAGTCTGTCTGTTTATGTGCTTGTGTTTGCAGTGGGCTCATGTGACGTATGTGTTTTTACATGAACGTGGCCAAAGGCACGCGTGTGTCTGTATGAAACAATGGCTTAAGGTGTACGTGTGTGTGTGTGTGTGTGTGTGTGTGTGTGTGTGTGTGTGTGTGTTGAGTGTGTGTGTGTGTGTGTGTGTGTGTGTGTGTGTGTGTGTGTGTGTGTGTGTGTATGTGTTTGCTGAGTGTGTTGAGTGTGTTGTGTGTGTGCTTGTGTGTGTGTGTGTGTGTGTGTGTTTGTGTGTGTGTGTGTGTGTGTGTGTGTGTGTGTGTGTGGTGTGTTGTGTGTGTGTGTGTGTGTGTGTGTGTGTGTGAGAGAGAGAGAGAGAGAGAGAGAGAGAGAGAGAGAGAGAGAGAGAGAGAGAGAGAGAGAGAGAGAGAGAGAGAGAGAGAGAGAGAGAGAGAGAGAGATGTGTGTGTTTGTGTATGAGAGAGGAAGAGGGGCATGGAGTGTGTGTGCTTGTGTGTTTGTGTATGAGAGAAGGAGAGAGCGAGCGAGAGAGAGAGATGCGCGCGCATGTGTGTGTGTTTGTGTATGAGAGCAGGAGAGGGGCATGGTGCTGTTTACTAATGCTCCCCTCTCTCTATGGCGCAGTGTGTGTAAAAAGGTGACGCATTCTCCCTCAGCAGGCAGGCTAGCAGGCGGTCTGGTCTGTCTCCACCCCTGTTGATGGGCAGGCAGGAGGTGTTCTAGAATCTCTGTGTAGCCAGTGACCTCACAAATGCATGGTTGCCACGGAAACGAGCCCCTTTGAAACCCAAACATTCCACATGCCCAGGTTCTATTTTCTTTGTTGGAGAGCTGGGGCTGTTTGTGTCCTCTTAGAGATAACCTATAGCAGGTGTCACCAACGTTGTGCCCGCGGGCCCCAGGTAGCCCTCCAGGAGCTTCTGAGG
This sequence comes from Engraulis encrasicolus, assembly GCF_034702125.1. NCBI lineage: Eukaryota > Metazoa > Chordata > Actinopteri > Clupeiformes > Engraulidae > Engraulis > Engraulis encrasicolus. The sequence goes on along the minus strand of NC_085871.1, from coordinate 43,761,182 downwards.
TGCCCACCAAGGATGTTAATAAACAGTGACGACTACCAGATTTTAGTCACAGTTAATGCTTTTCGTGATTTAAATATGAGATTATTTATTCTTTATGACCTATAAGCAAAATATCATTCCATAATAGTTTGATTTGTGAATGATGGCAAGATATCAGTTGAGGATTTTGAACAAAAGTAGCCCTTGGGTAGCCCACAGTAGCCCTTGAGTAGCCTTTGGTAGCCCTCAGGCACAGAAAAGGTTGGGGACCCCTGACCTATAGTCTAGAGGGCAGACAGGTAACAGGGGATGGAAATAGTCACCCCCGCACACAACAAACCCCTTTATTAGGACGTCCCTGCAGGGCATGCGGAGTCTGACAAAACGTACACATAGGATGAGAGGATGTAAGAGGGGAAAAGAGGGGGGAAAAGAAGAGGAAGGGAGAAATGGAAGGAAGGGGGAAAGTGTCATGGAGTGGCAAGAAAGAAAACATGCATATAGGAGAGAGAGAGAGAGAGAGAGAGAGAGAGAGAGAGAGAGAGAGAGAGAGAGAGAGAGAGAGAGAGAGAGAGAGAGAGAGAGAGAGAGAGAGAGAGAGAGAGAGAGAGAGAGAGAGAGAGAGAGAGAGACAGGCTGGACAAAAGGAGGATAAGTGTTCATGGTGGACTGAAAGAGGAGAGAAGGACGGGTGAGGCAAAAGAGGAATAGAGAGAGGGGATGAAGGAAAAAGAGAGAGAGAGGGGCGAGGGTGACAGAATCAAGACAGCACTACAAGCAGAGAGGGATAAGTGTGGACGTGAAAAGCAGAAAGAAGGAATAAGAAGGGATGCAGGAGCAGAGAGAGAGAGGGGGGGGGGACTGAAGAGAGAGAGAGAGAGAGAGAGAGAGAGAGAGAGAGAGAGAGAGAGAGAGAGAGAGAGAGAGAGAGAGAGAGAGAGAGAGAGAGAGAGAGAGAGGGAGAGAGAGAGAGAGAGAGAGAGGACTGAAGAGAGAGAGAGATAGAGAGAAATGCAGGCAATTAGAAAATCAATCAAAATCTGGAAAGGATGCAGGTGACATGGCTGTTAGAGGGAATGAGGACAGGCAGGAAAGGAAGGAGGAGGAGAGAGGAGGGATAAAGTGAGTCATAAAGAACGAAGGATATAGAGGTGCAGTAAAAGAGGACGAGAGATAAACGGAGGGAGATAGAGGTCCATGGAGAAAGATGGGAAGAACAGAGAGAGTTGCATGATGGAGAAAGAGAGAGGTGAGGAATGAAGGAGCGAGAGAGGGAGATGAGTTGAGGGGAATGCTGTGGAAGAAAGGAGACAGACATTATGATGAGGAAAGGAGAGAGAGAGAGAGAGAGAGAGAGAGAGAGAGAGAGAGAGAGAGAGAGAGAGAGAGAGAGAGAGTGCGAGAGGATGAGAGATAAAAGGAGATAAAAGGAGGGAGAGGATGAGATGGTAGAGGTCAATGGAGCAAGATGGTGAGACGGAGGTCGAGGGAAGAACAGAGAGATGGGAGAAAGGGGAGAGTTGTATGACGGAGAAAGAGAGAGGAGAGGAATGAAGGAAGTGAGAGAGGGACACAGAAGAAAAGGGATGAAGAAGAGTAAAGATAGGAGGAAGGGTAGAAGGGGGACAGAGATGGGTTGAGGGGAATGCTATTGAATAGAGAGAGAGAGAGAGATAGAGAGAGAGAGAGAGAGAGAGAGAGAGAGAGAGAGAGAGAGAGAGAGAGAGAGAGAGAGAGAGAGAGAGAGATATTAAG